>NW_021703774.1:72336598-72532719 GCF_005190385.1 Monodon monoceros | reverse complement strand
CTTCCTTCCTTCCTTCCTTCCTTCCTTCCTTCCTTCCTTCCTTCCTTTTTCTTCTTCCTCTTCCTCCCCCCTTCTCTCTCTCTCTCTCTCTCCTCTTTCTTTCTATCTAAGATTTGAACTCTTAGAAGAATAAAGTTTGAAAAATATATGATACTAAAAAAAACGATACGAATGAACTTATATACAAAACAGAAATAGACCCACAGACATAGAAAACAAACTATGGTTACCAAAGGGGAAAGCAGGGAGGAGGGATAAATTTGGGAGTTTAGGATGAAAATATACACACTACTATATATAAAATAGATAACCAACAAGGACCTACTGTATAACACAGGGAACTATAATCAATATTTTTTAATAATCTATAAGGGAAAAGAATATGAAAAAGAATAGATATATATGTGTATAACTGAGTCACTTTGCTGTATACCTGAAACTAACACAAGATTGTAAATCAGTTATACTTCAATTAAAAAAAAAACAAGGAGAAGAATGTTTCAAAGTTGATTGCTTGGGACTGTTTTCACTACCAATTTTATTTTTCTTTGAATAGGTGGTGCTAGAAAAGCCAAATGGCTTTAGTCAAGGTCCCCTGACCCCACATAGCAGCCCACCCGAGGTAGGTAACAGGGAAAATAGTGGTAACTACTGCTTGGCCAAGAGGCAGGAAATAATCCTTCCTGATCCTTTTGTGTATTGCTTTCTCTCTCTCACGAAATATGAGAGTAATATTTACTTGCTGTAAAAATTCAAACAAAGGAGAAATATATAAAGCGGAAATTTTCCTTCCCCAATCCCACTCCTTGAAAGTATTCAAGGTTAACAGATTGAAGTGGGTGGGTCCTTTTATTTATTTATTTATTTAATTTTTATTTTTTTGGCCTTGCTGCGTGGCTTGTGGGGTCTTAGTTCCCTGACCAGGGATCGAACCCACACCCTTGGCAGTGAAAGCGCAGAGTCCTAACTGGACCGCCAGGGAATTCCCGTGGGTGGGTCCTTTTAGAGCAGTGCTTCTCGGCCTTCATTGCCCATTAGGATGGCCTTGGGAGCTTTAAAGGATGCAGTATCCGTGTGCCATCCCTAGAGACTGTAATTTAACTGGTCTGAAGTGTGGCCTACGCATCAGGACTTTTAAAAGCTCTTCATGTGATTCTAATATTTAGCCTATTAGTTCTAATATTCTAGTCTAAAGTTCTAGAGTATTTTTCTATACACAGACAACCATATTTAAAAGCCTTATGTATCTGTGTGTATACACTAATATATACACATGCACCATATATACATACATGGATAAATGTCTGTATATAATATGCACGTACTTTTCACAATTCCAGTTGTGATAAATACATTATTTCTTGCTTGCTTTTTTATTTTTTTAAGCTGAAAAGTATATATAGCCTTCTTTCCATATTTGTATGTGTAAATCTATCTCATTCTCTTGAATGACAAAGTATTTCCTTCCGTAGCTGTACTTTCTTTCCCTGCCCCAACTTTATTGAAGTATAACTGACAAATAAACATGGCTGTACTTTTTTTTAAATGACATTTATTATTATATATTTTGTGATTACATAATAATTTAAGACACACATATTGTAGAAAATTAGGGAAATTCAGAAACACAGAAAAGTTGAAAGAAGAAAAAAATATCAATTGTAATCTACCCAGAGAAAAACCAGTTTGGTGAAATTTCCTTTGTTTTTCCTTCAGTGCAAATATATATTTATGATATTGAGATTAGACTGTATATAGCATTTCGTTGCATTTGTTTCTTTGCTTGGGCAGGTATATTTTTGGATTAGGTTTGTTTGACTCTCAAGTGCAGAGCTGAATCAGACCTTCCCATCAGTTCAGGGCTCATTATCATCATTGGTCCCATAAAGACCTCTCACTGCTTTCACTTTTTTTTTTTTTTTGTCTCCCCCACCAAAAGGTACTCACTCTAACATATTCAATATATGATTTAAATATGCCTATAAAATATGATTTTTTTAATTAATTAATTTATTTGTTTTTATTTTTGGCTGTGTTGGGTCTTCGTTGCTGCGTGTGGGCTTTCTCTAGTTGCGACGAGCAGGGGCTACTCTTCGTTGCAGTGCACAGGCTTCTCATTGCGGTGGCTTCTCTTGTTGTGGAGCACAGGCTCTAGGCACGCGGGCTTAGTAGTTGTGGCATGCAGGCTCAGTAGTTGTGGCACACGGGCTTAGTTGCTCCGTGGCATGTGGGATCTTTACGGGCCAGGGATTGAACCCGTGTCCCCTGCATTGGCAGGCAGATTCTTAACCACTCCACCACCAGGGAAGCCCGTTTTTAATTTTCATAATGGACTTGTGCTGTATTTCTGTTTTTTCCTTTTTTTATCCAACACCATGTTTTTAGGCTCTATCTGTGTTGCTGTGTTAAAATCTGGTTTGTTGTCTCTAGCTCCTGCATGTAAAGTTTTATAACTCCCTTTTTTTCTCTTCATACCGTATCATTAAATTTTTCCTTGTCATCAGAGTCTTATGAGAATGCCATTTGAAATAAACACATAACAGTTGTGCTCCAGGAGGAGCCTTTTCAAACGTTCTCACCTGCCCAGCAGCATAGGCGCAGACATAGGGGAACTGACCAGATAACTTACTGATGGCTGGATTTGGAATGTTGTGATTCTAGCCACTTACTTTAGATGTGCAGTTTGGATGTTTCCCTTCCCCGAATCACCATATTTGGCAAATATGCTGTTGGCAACAAGTTATAATAACACCTGGCACTATCTGTTCAGCCTTTCTTCTCACAGGCTCCAAGCCCTACCGGATATTATCTTAGTTTTGAGGCAGGCTATAAGGCAGGGCGTGGTAAGGAGTCTTTTCCCTGCTTCCCAGAAGAGAAACAAGGCCCACAGGACTCAGTGATAACACAGCCACCCAGGGACCCTGTCCCCTCCTTCCAGCTGAGCTCTGTGCTCTGGTTTGAAGGTGCTGCTATTTCCCGCTGTGCAAGACCGGGAGGGACTTTTCTGTCAGACTCAAGGGAGCTGGTAACTGAAGTGCAGCAGAGATGGAGGCGAGAGCATACATGCCAGTTTGGGTGTGCCTGGGGGAGAGGCTCACAGTAACCTCAGTGAGACACCTTTTCCTCCATCGAATCAGACTCCTGAACTTATTGGGTGCTTTTGCCTTAAGCTGCCCATCTGTCAGTAACCCTTTATCTGCTGATCTCTGTGCTAAGTGCAGAGAACCACAAAAGATGTGCCTTTGGGACATGCCCCTCATGATGAATGTGGCACAGTCCCTGCCCTTGGGGAACTGTAGTCCAAAGCGAAACATGGTCGCTGCTCTCAGAGAGCTCTAGTCTGATGGAAGCAGGACAGACACATGAGAACGGCATAAACATACCTGTTCATTAACCAGTTGATACATGTAGAAAGATTACTACCGTGTGTCCTAAAATAATCAGGTGGTTGGAAACTAGTTGAGTTCTTTAAGGTATGAGAGTGTTTTCATATGAATAACTCAGAACTCCTTGGTGCCTATGACTGACTAACTCTCCCCTTGTGCGATGTGAATTCTTTTGTGAGGGTGGTCTGAGCAAGATGGTCCAAACAAGTGTGCGTTGTCGGGAGGACCTTGTCTTACCAAGTCACAAACATAGTAACTTCACCTTCCCTTCCCTCCTCTGGCTGCAGGTGGACACCTATATAGATGAAGATGTCGAGAGCTTGAGGAGGACCGTGCAGGACTTGCTTGTCAAGCTGCAGGAGGCTGAGCGGCAGCACCAGTCAGACCGTGTGGATTTTGAGGTGAGATTTGGGATCTGGGGAGAAGGTGCCCTAAGGGCTGGGCCACTGGATATAGGTGCAGATGAAGTCTTCCTGGCTGGAGTGCCATCGACTGGAAAGGCTAGGCTCTGCGGCCTGGAGCACTTCCTGTCTGCTTTGCCCTTTCCTGGATATCTATAGTTTTTGTTGTCTAAGGCTAACTCTTGAGTCTCTGCTCTACTGGAGCAGAGTGGTGATGCTGGTCTGGGAGAGCAGGTACTTCAGAAGTCCTTTCTATAAGGACTGCTGGGCTCTAGGCACCATGCAGGCAAGGATTGTTGCTGTCAGGTTCACCACTGCATCCCCAGTGTCTGGGACAACGCTTGGCATCAGGTGGGTGCCTCTTAAGTGTGGACAGGATGAGTGGATGAATTGGTGTGGTCTTAGGAAGAACTGTGCCAGTGGAGTCAGGGGACTTTAGATCAAGACTTGGCTTTACAACACAGAGCTCTGTGATCTTTTTTTTGAAATTGAAGTATAGTTGATTTTAGGTGTACAGCAAAGTGATTCAGTTATATACACATATATATATATACACACATATATATATATTCTTTTTCAGATTCTTTTCCATTATAGGTTATTTCAAGGTATTGAATATAGTTCCCTGGGCTATACAGTAGGTCCGTGCTGTTTATCTACAGTATATATAGTAGTAGTATCGGTTAATCCGAAATTCCCAATTTATCCCTACTCCTGCCCAGAGCTCTGTGATCTTGAGTGAGTATCTCAATTATTGTTATAAAAGTAATACTAGGTTATTGTAGAAGATTAAAAAATATATAAAAATCTCTATATAGAGAAAGCCCCCCACTATTAAAAGTATGTGACGTCTTCCATGCTTTCCAGACAATTCTTTGGGTATAAGATGAGGTGCACTGGGCAAACAGAGCAGTTTTCCTAGCTGCTCTGTGTGAGAGTAACCTTCTGTTATCTGGTATTGTTCACCCACACGTAAAGTACTTTTTAGATCAGAAATATGTAATCATAGGATTCTGCCCTGCCCAGGCTTGCCAGGGTCTGGTGGAAAGAGGAATCCCAGCCTGAACTCTTCTGTTTTATGGACTAAGAGAGAGAATTTTTTTTTTAGGCCACACCATGCAGCTTGCAGGACCTTAGTTCCCTGACCAGGGATCGAACCCGGGCCCCCGGCAGTGCAGGCGTGGAGTCCTAACCACTGGACCGCCAGGGAATTCCCTAAGAGAGGGAATTTTGAGAGGTGTATTGAGGGTGAGGACGAAGGGCAGTGAGAGTGATCAACTGCCTCAAGAGTAGTCGAAGTCTTACCTGAGTGAGTAGTACCTCCCTAACCATCAGTTTCAACTTTTGTAAAAAGGGGTCATGAAATATACCTCACAGGTTTGATGTATGGATTGAGTGAGGTAATATATGTAAGTATATTTATTATTCAAAAGGGTTTTAGAAATAAAAAATATCCTATATTTTTCTTAGTGATCAATTTAACACGTGGGTTTTCTTATCCTAAATAATTTGGGCTTAGGGTAATACTAAGATTAGTTTGTCTCAGAACAGAGTAGCTGTGCAGTAAAGGAATTTGTTGTATCTATTTCAGATTCCACAATTTGTATAATTTGGTTGACAATGAATTGGCTCAATGACCAGCTGTTCCTTACCTTATTGGAGTAGAACAGGAGGAAGGGGAGGTCGAGGCTGTAGCACTGACCAGACTGTGAATTTTAGAAAGAAATTTCTACATTGAGAGACACTGTGAAGTACTGGTTGGCTTTGGCAGCATACGGGGGGCTCTGCTGGCCCTGGGTTTCAAAGCTTGAGCAAAAGTGTCCTGAGTAAAAGCCCAAGGCTAGAAGACCGCTGACGGCTGTTAACCACACGCCCATGGCTTCTTACAGGGGGCTGCCCTTTAACCCCAAGGCATGCAGCACCCACCTACGATAGGAGATGCTCCTTGGGTTTCTCCCACTGTTGGGGTAGGTCACCACACCCTCTTATGATTAAGAGGTTCCCTTAGGGCAGAGCTGGCTGGAGCTATGGGACTGATGTGGCAGAGGACTGTGTTGTTTTCCTTTGTGATCCTACAGCTGGGTGTGAGGATCATCTGTGGCCCGTTAATGCTGTACTCCGAGCACACATCAACCTGGGTGCAATGTTTGTGTACAGAAATGAGAGGCCTTATTTTTTTTTTTTTTTGGTACGCGGGCCTCTCACTGTTGTGGCCCCTCCCGTTGCGGAGCACAGGCTCCGGATGCGCAGGCTCAGCAGCCATGGCTCACGGGCCCAGCCGCTCCGCGGCATGTGGGATCTTCCCGGACCGGGGCACGAACCCGCGTCCCCTGCATCGGCAGGTGGACTCTCCACCACTGCGCCACCAGGGAAGCCCGAGAGGCCTTATTTTTACATTCCCGCCCATGGGGCTGGCCTGTTCCAGGCTAATATGAGACATTTGAAGGCTTTCCTCTGTCTCTCCTGGTGAATTAGACTTTCTGGTCTCCTTTTCTGAATATGCGGGGTGGGAAGGGCAAGGTTGTCAATTACCATGAGGAAAACCTCATGGTTTCCCGTTCTACTGGCTCCTGGCTGTTAGGAGGGATTTGCCGTGAGTTTGCTCTGGACAGAGCTGTGTGCGGCGTGGACACATCCCATCACACATCATCCTGTGCTTTGCTTTCTCCTCCTTGATTCTGACTTGGGAGGTGCCAGACAGACTGGTTGCTGGTGTTCTGTTTTACCAGGTCTGGTTAGGCTTTCCGGAGGCTACTTGGATTCTTTTTTAGTAACTGACTGGGGAGTCAGTATGGGGTATCTGGGAAGCATGGAAATGGATGATGAAGTAACCGGGTTCTGTCATTCATTGGCTGTGTAACCTTGAATAGGTCAGTTGATTTTTAGTTGTGAAAGGAGAGGGTTGGACTAGATGACCATCAGTTCCATTCATGATGTTATGGAGCAGTGGCTGTGTGCTCGGTGTTGTGCTGAGCTCTGGAAAGGTAACGGTGCCCAAGGTCTCCGCCGTCATGAAGTTGATGGTCTCCTGGGGGGTGCACACAAGTGACCGGGCAAAATCTGCTCAGTGCTATAAGAGGGAAGGGCTGTGTCTTCTGTGGGCACACAAGGAAGGGCTTCTCACCCGAGCTCAGAGCTCCCTAGAAGAAGGGGTGTCTAAGCTGAGACCTGAAGGATGACTGGAGTTGGCAAAATGCACGTGGGAGGAAAGGAGGCAAGTTCTTACCTTTTCACTACAAGTTCGGCTTCTCTCCTTTCCAAATTGGCTTATCATCTTTGACGAAGAGCGAATTCTTCCTGGTGCTAGTAGCCCTTCTGGGTGCCATTTTGGCCTTTCCGGTATTGCTGGGAGTGAGGACGAGGAAGAGTGGGAGACAGAAGGAAGGACATGGCGATCTCCTCCCCTGGATTTTTTGTGTTTGCACGAGGAGGAAAGCTGAAACACTGGGTTAAGCTTGGGTGGCACTGGAGGGCTGGTGGGGATGTTGACGAAGTCATCCATCTGGAAACAGGTGCTTGTGGGTTCCAGGTGTCACTCTAAAGTAGAGCTTGATCAACTCTGTGACAATTAACCCTGCAAGTGGAGTTAATCTGCTAGTCTCCCGAGTGGTCCTGGAACAGTGAGTGGGAGACAGCGGTGTGCTCATCAGGGTTGCCTCCCTCCTCCCATCACTGCACCCAGATTCCTGGTTTTTTTGTTTTTAATATGTATTTATTTATTTGGCTGTGCTGGGTCTTAGTTGCGGTGTGTGGGATTTTTAGCTGTGGCGTGTGGGATCTTTAGCTGCGGCATATGAATGCTTAGTTGCAGCATGTGGGATCTAGTTCCCTGACCAGGGATCAAACCCGGGCCCCCTGCATTGAGGACACGGAGTCTTAGCCACTGGACCACCAGGGCAGTCCCCCTCCGGGTTTTTTTTTTCTAAGGTTTTTATCCATGTTTGTCCCTCTGCCTGCTTAACGCATCCCCATCCTGTGTCACAGGTCACACTCAGTCGGTACCAGAGAGAAGCAGAACAGAATCAGGTGGCCCTTCAGAGAGCAGAGGACAGAGTGGAACAGAAGGAGGCGGAAGTCGGGGAGCTGCAGAGATGCTTTCTGGGAATGGAGACGGTAACTGTTGGACTCTTGCTCTTCAGCATTCAGACTCCTGGGCCGGAAGGCGCCTGGGGATTGACTGAGGTGGTTGCAGGGACTGTCCTTCTCTGAGTAGCTCCAGAAAATCACATTTCATAGCTTCCTTTGGCAAATCTTCAAGGACCTTTCAGCCCTAAAGGAATGGGAAGGTCTTTCTCTGTCTAACTTAGCCCTTGACAACTAGAGTTGAACCCATTTCCATTTCAGGCGGGTTCTTGTATAGCTGCCCTTTGGCCTTTGAAGATGGTTCTTCAGGAGCCACTCAGCCTGGTTTCTTTGGGACTGGTAGCCATAGTTGGCAGGGGGGCCTGGATAATGCAGGGCCGGACTCTCCCTCTGGGCAGCTGGGTGAGGCTGAGAAGTTTCTATGTGCTGGGGTGGGAAGGGTTATCCCGGACAGGGGAGAGTGCCCCATCAAACCAGCTTGGGCTGCTGCTCTTTGGCAGCTGTCCCAGGCCCAGCAGGGGCTGACTGCCAGCCCTAGCGCCCATCTCACCCCAAACACAGGAACTGTCGCCATCTCCTCATCTTAGATTTTCTTCCCCTTGGCCCATCCAGGAGCATCAGGCCTTACTGGCAAAGGTCAGGGAAGGGGAGACAGCTCTGGAGGAACTTCGGAGCAAGAAGGTTGACTGCCAAGCAGAACAAGAAAAGTAAGGACTCTGGTTCACTGTGAGGTTGGGGTGCAGGGAAGGGAGGGCACAGACCTGGGGAGGAAGCTGGTGCTGATGTCAGATTTTCCAGCTCTGACTCACCATGTGTCTGCTCAGTGTGGGGCCCTGCCCAGGGAGATACTGTTGGGGAGGCTGCCATCTCCAAGGAGCTCATTTTCCAGGGAGTAATAACCTGAAGAAAGGGCTTCTACAGTTTTAGAGCCAGGGTCAAGCAGGAGCTGGTAAAGTGTCTGCCGTTGTGGCACATCATTCCTTGGTTGTCATACTGGATGTGGAAGTGGTATTATTACACCACAGCTTACTCCCCCCCTATACAAAAACCAACTGTAAACTATCTGAGGGTAAAATTGAATACTTTCCTCACAAGTCGTGCTGATGAAAATAAAATGAGCAGCTTCGTGGAGAGCTACTGAACTTCTTTCATCTGAACCATCTCAGAAACTGAGACCCACCTGTCAGCAGTGGCATCTAGGGGATCTCTGAGATCCTTTCTACTCCAGGCTTAGAGGATTTTGCGAATTCCCTCTGATCAGAGGGGATCAGAGGCCCCAGACCAGTGAAACCTACAGGGCAAAGATTGAGCCATTCTTGGACCTTCACAAATTTAGAAATTTTTTACACTGTTGGCAAGTAATATAGAAGATCTCAGATGGTAAATCAAATTTTTAAAAATAAATTTATTTATTTTTGGCTGCATTGGGTCTTCATTGCTGCACGTGGGCTTTCTCTAGTTGCGGCGAGCGGGGGCTACTCGTCATTGCAGTGCGTGGGCTTCTCATTGCGGTGGCTTCTCTTGTGGCGGAGCATGGTCTCCAGTTATGGCGGGCGGGCTCAGTAGTTGTGGCTCACAGGCTCTAGAGCACAGGCTCAGTAGTTGTGGTGCACAGGCTTAGGTGCTCTGCGGCATGTGGGATCTTCCTGGACCAGCGATCGAACCTGTGTTCCCTGCATTGGCACGTGGATTCTTAACCACTGCACCACCAGGGAAGTCCCGGTAAATCAAATTTAACATTAGTATATTGGTCTGGACTTCATTGTATAAGTTGGACCTTTCTAAGTTCAACAGACATTACCTGAAGGGCCTTCTAAGGAATTCCAAGATGAACCGACACAATCCTTGCCTTCTTGGACCCCTCAGTCTTCTGGGGGGTCCTTTTTTCTCCTTTGGGATATCCTTGATCTAGGCCTGCCTGGCATGAAAAATGCAGACATCTTATTGTAGCCTTCTTTCAGACTTCACAGCAGAATTGCTTGATTTTTTTTTTAATTTTTAATTTTTGTATACATTTATTTATTTATTTTTGGCTGCATTGGGTCTTCGTTGCTGTGCGCGGGCTTTCTCTAGTTGCGGCGAGAGGGGGCTACTCTTCATTGCGGCGCACGGGCTTCTCATTGTGGTGGCTTCTCTTGTTGCGGAGCATGGACTCTAGGCGCACGGGCTTCATTAGTTGAGGCACGGGGGCTCAGTAGTTGTGGCTCAAGGGCTCTAGAGTGCAGGCTCAGTAGTTGTGGTGCACGGGCTCAGTAGTTGTGGCGCACAGGCTTAGTTGCTCCATGGCACGTGGGATCGTCCTGGACCAGGGCTCGAACCCGTGTCCCCTGCATTGGCAGGTGGATTCTTAACCACTGCGCCACCAGGGAAGCCCCAGAATTGCTTTAAATTACTCAGCACTCCCTCCTCAATGGTGGAGGTGCTCATGGGCAGGAGACTGAGTGGAAGGAGCAGGAGAAACACAAAAGACCAGATAATCCAAAACCAAGACTTGGGGATGGCAAATGACAGCTATGCATCATAAATGCTGATTTTTCTAAATAAAAGGAGACTGAGTAATAGGGCACTGGAGAGCTGAGGGTGACAACTTAGAATGTTTGAAGCTTAGGAAGGATGAGTTTGGAGGCTCAGATTGCACTGCCCCCCACGCCGAGCACTGCCCATCTTCTAGCAGTGGGCACTTGTCTGTTTCCTCAGGCAGACCCAGAGGGTAATGGGTACCAGCAATTCTTCAGCGCTCTGAACTCCTGGACTCCCCAGCTGCCTGACCTTTGGAGATCTTGGCCCAGTTTGCTTAGAAGAGGCAAAGGAAGCAGCAGCGGCTGGGAATCAGGAGACTTAGAAATGGACTTGTGTGAAGAGGCTTTAAGGGTCCTCAAATCTTATCTCCCTCTTGATATAAAATCCCTGCCAAAGCTTGATGGTCTAGGGTATCATAATCCCAGCTTGTACTTGAATCTTTCCAGGAAGGAGGAGTTCATTACACACGAGGCAGTCCACTTTCTGACAACTTTAATACTGAAAAAGTCTTTCCTGTGTTAATATGAGAACTCCTTCCTTGAAACATCTACCTATTGGCTCTAGTTTTATCCGTAGAACTATCCAGAATGACTTATCCTTTCTAACCTTTCCGAGCCTCAGTTCCCTTATTTGGACTAGATGATCTCTAGTGATGCTTCTGATGTGTTGTTCTAAGGTGTCCCACCACCTCCTCCTTACAGCAGACCACTGGGGAATCAGGCAGAGGGAATCATGCCTGATCGAAAGCCCCTGAGCCCAAGGCCCTTACTGTGACTGGGTGGAGAAAGCATCTTTTCCCCTTGCCTCAGCCTTCTGGTCTTAATCCCCAGAGCTGCTAACCTGGAAAAGGAAGTGGCTGGGTTGCGGCAGAAGATCCACCACTTGGATGACATGCTTAAGAGCCAGCAGCGGAAAGTCCGGCAAATGATAGAGCAGGTAAGCAGGGTTAGGTCTTACCCTGCTCTTGGTTACCCCCTCTGGAAGTTTCCACATTGTCTAGCCCTGTTTTCCTGTCAAGTCTACACCTTTATTGATTTATTCTCTTGGGTATCTTGGCTTATATTCATTAAGTGTCCCATGAAACATTTATGGCAACCGATGGCTAGGTTAGGGTGATTGGGATTTGCTTTTCTCCCATCTTTCCCCTACTTGTTTGGTTATTTGCCTTGTGCGTTCCCATGGGAGAAGAAGGACAAGGTTATTCTCTCCCACGCTTTGAAGAGTGCTGGTAAATGAGTAATTAAGTCCCAGTAAACTCACTTATCTGTGTGTAGATTTTTAGCCTTTGCACCTCATGCACATTTTCTGCCTTCCCTTGCCTGAGCTAGGGTAGCACACTCAGAATATGCCATTTTGTAGAATCGTTTTGAGAATTTAAGATACCCTTATTGGGAGGGCATAGTTGCTGCATGTCAGCTCCATGAGGGCTAGGATTTTTCTGTCTTGTTCACTGCTGTTGCCCATTCTCTAGAACAGGGCCTGTCATATGGTAAGCACTCAATAAATATCTCTTGAACCAATACATAATTTGTATTTCCCAAAGTCAAATGGAAGGGGTTTTGAATCATCCATTACTTTGGATTATCAGGGTGGTGTTCCCCTCAAACCCCTGCCCCCACACCTGGGGTAATCAAGAGTTTAACACTCACTGAAACAAGGCTTTTATAGAAAAGCTAAGCCAGCCACGTGAGAGGTGCAAAACTCTGCCCTTTGTCTCTGCTGGCTCATTACATACTCATCGCACTCCGCTGCCGGGGCGAAGTGCGATGAGTATGTAATGAGTCATTTCAGAACAAGCTCCAGTGTCTGCCATATCTTTGCAGCTCCAGAATTCAAAAGCTGTGATACAGTCAAAGGACACTGCCATCCAGGAGCTCAAGGAGAAGATTGCCTACCTGGAAGCCGAGGTGTGTGTTCTGGGCAGCCCTGGGAAGGGAGCAGACTCTTGAAGGAAAAAACTGGACGTAGGGAGGGGGAGATTCTGGAGGGGGTCTAGATCCTGTCTAGCTGCTGCTCGGAAGTGAGTAGATGGGGTGGTTGGATGATCTTCAGTTCTGCTGAGTGAACATTTTCTAAGACTCTTCAGGGAGTTGCAAACAATGGTAAGACCTGTCGCCACTCTGAAAGGATATATCCTCATGGTGCAAGCCCTGTGCCACATAGCAGCATGAAGGCCGGCCCTTCATTCTGACTATATGGGCTTGGCAGAGGAGCTGACAGTGGAGCTGAGCTTTGAAGGAGGATGCATTCTACGGGTGGAGTCTTCTCCTTGGCTAAGGCGATGGGGTCCATTAGCTAATGAGTTCTTGGTCTGATTTCTACCATACCTCAGGGCCCCTCCTGTCCATTGACTGACTACCTGAGATTGCTTTGCAGCCATTGTGTAAGGGTCCCAGCTAGTGGGGGAGATAAAAAGAAATGGGAGACAGGGTTGTTTATCTCCAGGGAGATTGCAGTCTAGATTTATAGATAAAATACATTTAAAAAATACCTAAGAATACTTTATAGAAAAGCATATGGACAAACATAAGTAAATATCTCAGCAGACTATAGGAAATTATATGCAGGAAATGTATAGAGAGGATTTACAGGAGAGGATCAGTGCTGCACAGTTATTGAGAGAACGCGCCTTCAGGGAAGGAGGCTGGAGCAAGTAAGTACTGGAGGGAGAGGGCATCCTGGTGGCACACACGGTAGGGGTTGGGGTGACAGCAGCGCACAGAGGTGGAGACCAGAATGAGCTGGTTAAATGTGGCACGGGGCAAACCAGAGGAAGCCCAATTCTAATCTCATAACTTGTGTTACAGAATTTAGAGATGCACGACCGGATGGAACACCTGATAGAGAAACAGATCACCCATGGCAACTTCAGCACCCAGAACCGGACCAAGACTGAGAACCTGGGCAGGTGAGTGGGCATGAATGGAGTGGGCCCCAGGTAGGAAGTGAAGGAAAGAGGGACAGAGCCGTGGGAAGGAGACCTTTAGTGCCAAGGCCAGGATGAGGCTCTTCTAAATCCAGCTTCATTCTCTCGGTCTCGAATCTGACCCATTCTCCACCTGAACCACTTTCTAACCAGCTTAGAGTAGAGCCTGATACCAGAACCCCAAAGAGGCCCATGAACAGTGCTAGAGGCGTCTGAAGCCCCTAAAGTCGTATGCAAAAATTGTGAATGTATAGTAAGGGCATATTTCCAGGGAGAGGGCCTTTTGTTTCCAAGAGATTCACAAAAAGGTCCAAGACTGAAAAAAAAATCAAGAATCACAGCCATACTGACTCCTAAGGTGTTCAGCTGCACCTTCTCTTTTCCCCACCCCTGCCACCAGACAAAAGTACCAGTCCCCTAACCTCTTAGCACTGACAATTACTATTTCAAGGCATGAGAACCGAGATCAGCGGGCCCTGCAGGATAGAATCCAGAGGCAAACTGGAGGGGCGGCTCTGTGAAGGGTGGGCAACAACAGGGCACTCAGCGTTTCCGACTTTCTTTTCAGCGTTAGGATCACCAAGCCTCCCAGCCCAAAGCCCATGCCTCTCATCCGAGTGGTGGAAACATGAGCTGAAGGAGACAAGATGCTGCTGTTGCTGGTGCCTCTGGCCTGAGGAGCAGCCCACCACCCCTGGAGGCTGCCGGCCCTGACTTTGACTTCCCGACTGCTCCCTTCATGGTTCCGAACGCCCATCCTCTACGCTGGGCGGATAGGGGATGAGCTCCCCCTCTGGACACTGCAGCCTCTGGAGGCCGGCGATATCCTGCCTACAGGACCCAGGGCAGTAGCCTTATTCCCATAGTTACTATTTTTCTCTGTAGCAGAGCCTCCCTTCTGTTGTAGACTGGAGTTTGTAGCCCGGGCCGGTTATTCTGCCCCAGAAGCCAGGCCCTCCGCAGGTCAGGAGAGGTGACAAGATCTACCTCAGCCCTAGAAGCTGGAGGCACAGATGTCAGCAGTGATTGGAGAGTGGCCCTGGGGCATGAAGTTCCTTCCTTAAACACAGCTCAGTTCTTAGCAACAAACTGTTTGTTTTTCTAATTGCTCCATCATCAGCCCATGCTGACCCGGGCCTCCTGCAGACAGACAATGGGGCTACCTGTCATGGCCTGTGAACCTCAACTTTGACTGGACAGCCTTGTCTTTTGGGGAGGGGGAATGTCCTTCATGGAGTAGCTCATAGCAGCAGAAAGGTTCTGTGAGGCCACGGACAGTTACGGGCGACTTCTGTCTGCTGTGAGGACTCCCAGAATCTCTTAGGGTTTCCCCCTAAGTTGCGGAGCAAGATACACCTCATTCTTCTCGACTCAGAGCCTAAAAACTGTTTTCACTGGGTTACATCAGTCTCAGCGAAGAAACTCTCATGGTATTTATTTTGCTAAGTTATTGGTGTTTTTGCTTACAACTGATTAAATACCAAGAGTTCAGAGTTCTGCAGCCTTCTCTTGCGGTGTTTGGATTTGCTCTGACAGAGGGAAAAGAGTGTTCCCAGTGGACTTGTCGATTTCAGAATGATGTCATAGTCTTTTTCTCTCTTTCCTGCTGCTTTTCCCTTCCTCCTCCAAACCTCAGGAAGGCAAGTATTGATATATTCGCCCTGAAGCATCTGGGTCTGAGTGTCTGTTGTTTGGGGGAAGAGAGCAATCAGGAGGGATTGAATTCTTCCCTTAACCCCTCTGCACCCCTCTGCTCCACAGTGAGTTTGTTACCCTGGCTCTGAGTGAACCTGTCACTCATCAAGTTTCTTTAGGGCTCTTCCTGCAGCCTTAAGGAGGAGATAAGCATCAGAATGTGGTACCATAGGACACAGAAAAATGAAAAATAAACATTAAATCTTTAAGTTCTACTTGGCTCAAAACCAGAAGCCTTAAGTCTGTGGTTTCTGTGCATCAGGGCTGAGCTCCCATGCTGGCTTTGTCCATCGTGTTCTGGTGTTCTGGTGTTCTTCTCGCCATTCCCATTTGTGAAACGAGGGGGCTGGACCAGATAATCTCCATGAGCCCTTCCAGTTCTGATATTCTTTCCTGTGGGATGTTCTTTGTGGGGTGAATTTAATAAATTATGTTAATGTGTCTCTTTGAGCTCCTGGCCTGGTTTCTTTTCACTTTTCAGGGAGGATGAAAGAGCATAATTTTAGTGCCTCTTGCAGGTGGGCACCCTGCTGTCCACATCTGGGAGGTATGGTGACATCCCCAACACGATGATGTGGGGACTTTGTGGCATTCAGAGGAGTTAGCATGTCTCTGTTAAACAGCTCAGCTCCATAGTCTAGCAGTCCGCATTGCAGGAGGTAGCCTCTAACTTGAGCTCTGACCCTGTCTGGGGTGGTGGCCTTGTGGGATCCCTAAGGTTGGCCACTGAGTGTCTTCCTCAGTTGGAAAAGATCTGCTGACAGACAGAGGTCCTGTGATTACTTAGAGATTTACCAATCAGCACTGGAGGGAGATGACTAACTCCATGTGCTTCGCAGAAATGAAAAGTACTCTGGAAATGCTGACTGCAGCTGTTTGAGGCTTTAGTTTTTGGCTATCTCTAGGCATTCAATTAATCCACTGATCATCTTTTTCTTTCTGCCAAAAAATGTAGTTGACTGCAGGGCCCAACGGGGACATAGCTAAATTTACACGAATCTTCCCTGTACCAAAGAAACTAGAAATGGAACCCCTGTCATCCCTGGCTGCATTTCCTCTCTAGTCCCCTTTCTCCTTCAATCAAAAGAATGTAAATTTTTCTCTTGCGACTTTTCTTCCCCTGTCTGCTTCTCAGCTAATTCACATCCAGGCTTCAGGATGCACTGGATACCTCCTTCCATTCCAGACCTGGGTTTGTCTTCTGACAGCCTGGGTTCTCTTCCTTCTCTGGAAGTCTTGCTTGGCCTGGGTGTATCTAGACTGTGCTTGTTCTCCGAATATTAAGAGGGTGGAAGCAGGGTGCGGTTACCTGAGGTGCCAAGGCGACTGGCTTGCGTGGCTGGAAGGAGACAGGAGCGAGTGAGCCACCGCACAGGAGAGGGAGGCTCTGGGCTGGGTCTCAAGGACGTGGTTGGATGAGCAGAGCTTCCATCTGGAGATAATGAGGTGGTCTGGAAACGTTCTGGAGATTAGAACTAGAGCTCTAATGGCAGTTCCCTGGCGGTCCAGTGGTTAGGACTCTGCGCTTTCACTGCCTCAGGCCCGGGTTTGATCCCTGGTCAGGGAACTAAGAGCCCACAAGCCACGTGGCACGGCCGAAAAAAAAAAAAAAGAACTAGAGCTCTAAGAGATTCCTGGGACCAAAAAGTGCCCCTGGTGTATATTTCACCGAGTTTTGTTGTACCACTGCTGAAAGGAACAGGGGCTAAGAAGGGTCTATGGGAAGAAAAAGTAGCTGAGGGAAAGGTAGTTTATATCCTGGCAACTTTTCCATTAGAGATGGAGAATGGGGACTGGAGGAGAACGAAGCAGAGCCCAGGGCCTGAGAAAGGGCGTGGTGAGAAGCTGCTCCTGACTTCAGCGGCCTGTTTATTGCCTGCGTTATGTCATTTGTAAGCCAACTCCTCTGTGCTCCTTGAATATGTTGCAGAGGGAAGATTGAGTCTGGCTCCCTGGGACCTTTGCCATGACGGCCTGTTTATTTGAGCTGGGTGTTGAGAGCTGCCCGGACACGCAGCCGTCATCAGCAGGCTGCTATAAACCTGGAGCATCACCCCAACATGGGAGAAGCTTGCAGAAGCACTCCTTGCCTCTGTCCTCCCACCTCTTCATTTGTCCCCTCCCTGAGTAGAAAAAATCCTGACAGGGACATGGTATTTCAACCAAATGGTACATTGGACCTCTTTTTTTTTTTCAGTTTTTAATTTTATTTTACTTTTTTGAAAAAATATCTTTATTGGAGTATAATTGCTTTACAGTGGTGTGTTAGTTTCTGCTGTACAACAAAGCGAATCAGCTATAGGTATACATATATCTCCCTATCCCCTCCCTCTTGTGTCTCCCTCCCACCCTCCCTATCCCACCCTCTAGGTTTTCACAAAGCATCGAGCTGATCTCCCTGTGCTCTGCAGCAGCTTCCCACTAGCCATCCATTTTACATTTGGTAGTGTATATATGTCAGTGCTACTCTCTCACTTCCTCTTTTTTAAAACTAAGTATCTAAAGCCAAAAATTGATTGGCTTATTTTCAACTCTATTGAAAAAAATTTTGTATTATGAAACGTTCCAAGATGTACTCTGTAAAGATGATTTGACATGACATGGCTTAAAGCAACTTAATTTGACTGAGGAGGGTAATATCCCTTGGGGTAGAAAAGCAAATTTCTGTCTTTAATCAGCTCTTCAATGTGTGTTGCTGTTTTTTGTTGGGCCTCTGCTAATCCCGTGGGCTCCCTCATTCCTCATTGCCAAGCGTTGCGGAGCTTGGGCCTGAGTTTTGTTCAGGCTCTGACCCAACAGCAGATGTTAGCCTAGGGCCCTTGGCCTCTTTTCCATGCTTCGATTTAGGACTCTCACTTCGCAAGGAGAAAGTGTTTCCTATCTTCCCTGTCCCAGTTCTAAGCCCCATGGCCTTGAAACTCAAAGTTGGAGACCTAAATATTCTCTAGCCCCTCTTTCTCCAAGGAAAATCCTTATCTAGCCTGAGGCTAAAGGAGATGTGTTTTTAAAAGGTGAGAAATTTCTAACTCTGTGTGCTCTGTGGGTGGGCAGTGAGACCTACTTTGAACTCTAAAATGTGTGTGGCCTTTCTTCTGGAATCTCTCTTCCTCTGGAGCCCTCTGGGACATGGGATTGAGGGTAGATGGTGGTAGGTTAATTAATTTCCTGACCAGGTATTGGTCGCCAAGTCTTAGACCACAGGATCTCATAAGCTGAGGGGAAGGAAGTCATTTGTCCTCTTGACTTAATCTGTCAATTCAGGAGGGGTATTCTAGGCCAAACTCGCATATGTCTGCAGGAGTTTGAGGACACTTATATCTGTTTTATATCTATTTCTATGTGTTTGTGTTTGAACTGGCCTGCTATGTAAAACATACGATTGTGGGGGAAAATTGGAAAAACACTGATGTTTAGGAAAAACTCAGTTTTTCACCTGTATGTCTCCATTACTACATACACAGAACACTTCACTTCTGGTCACCAAGTATGTGGGTTTTTTTCCCCCTATAACAGGCAATTCTCTGCAACACCAGCTGGGTGTCCTACAATTTAACTCAATTCTGACACCATCTACCTGGAGATAAGGTTAAGGGCTCAGTCTCAAGAGACTGTCCCTCCCCAACCTCAGATGCCAACTGCAAGTAGCAGGTCCCTAGCTGGACTTTTGTCTGACTTGCCTGCAAACCAGAGGTTCCCACAACCCCCTCCTTGGGTTCGATTAATTTGCTAGAGAGGCTCACAGAACTCAGGGAAACACCTACTTACCTTTACCAGCTTATTAAAGGATATAATAAAGGATGCAGATGAACAGCCAGATGAAGAGATCCATAGGGCAAGGCCTGGGAGGGTCCTGAGTGCAGGAGGTTCAGTCTCGGTGAAGTTGGAGTGCATCACCTTTCCAGTATAAGGATGTGCTCACCCACCTGGAAGCTCTCTGAACCCCATACTGTTGGTATTTTATGGAGTCTTCCTCATGCAGGCATGGTTAATCGTGAACTTCATTTCTAGTCCCTCTCCCCTCTCTGGGTAAGTGGGGGACAGGGCTGAGAATTCCAAGCTTCTAATCGTGGCTTGGTCTTTCTGGTGACCAGCCCCCATCCAGGAGCCCGGCTGGAGTCCCCTCATTAGAATAAAAGATGATCCTAGTGCATTTATCACTTAGGAATTGACAAGGGTGTTAGGAACCCTGTGCCAGGAACCCAGGGCACAGACCAATACATATGTTTTCTATTATCTCACAGCTAGGCTGTGGATCTGTCTCCTTGGATATATTGTAATCTCAGGGTCAGGAGGACCAAAATTGACTTCCTTTGAAACTACCTTCCCTTTTCAATTCTCATACTTCCTCTTAGTAGAGAGAATCACTTTCTTCAGTGATTTAGAGCCATCTTTGACTCTTTGCATTTCTTTATTCCTTATATCTAGTTTGTCAATATGTCCTAATGTTTCCTCTTTTGAGATATCTCCCAGACTTGCCCCTTCCCATGTTCGCAGCCTCATCTTAGCCCATCTCTTTAAGCCTGGATTACCACAGAAGCCAGTCCTCACTGGTACCCCACCTCTAGCCTAACCTGCCCCAAATCCACCCACCTCACCACTGTCATTTGAATTACTCCCAGATACATTTTCATCCTATCAGCGGGGTTATTTAGCCAGGACAAAAGAAGGCTGATGGAAACATGATAGCAGTCTCCAAGAGATGAAAATCTGTCCTGTAGAAGGAGGTGCAGTTTCACTCCACCTAGCTCTAGAGGGCAGAACTCAGACTTGTGGGTGGTACCTTCAGGGAGATGGCTAAGAAACAAAAGGACAATTAGAGTGTCAGTTGGACTGTCTTGACAAGTTAGCAAGTTTCCCTACATATGCCAGTAATATCCCAGTTAGAAAACAATCTAAAATAACAAATACAAAATACCTAGAAATAAACTTTATTTGAAATGTCAGTAATCTATGTGAAGAAAATGACCAGATTTTGTTGAAAAATATGGGAAACTTAATGAAGAAAAACTTTCCTGGATGGCAAAGTTTAAAATCGTAAAGATGTCAGTTCTTCCTTAATTTATTTTTAGGCTTCGTGTGTACTTACAGTGAAAATTCCAAGAGTCCTTTTAGAATTAGATATAATTATTTTAAAAATTCATCTGGAAAAATAAACAAGGGAGATGGCAAAGAAAATTTTGAAGACAGACCTTAACTGGAGGATTATTAGCCTTGGCGGATAGTGAAATATTACATAGCTAGGCAGAAATAGACTCAATTTTATATAAGCATTAAAAAAAGGATAAAAGAAGCATTGCAACTCAATGCGGGAAAAGGCGTTTGAACAGTTGGTTAAGAATTTAGAAAAAAAAAGAAAAAAGAATTCTAACCTTAAACAGTACACCTGAATAAATTCTAAGTAAATGAAAGAAATTAAATACTACAATTTAACTGTAGAAAAACTAGAAGAAAATACAAATGAATATCAACTCTGAGAGGAGATCCATTTAGAATTTTAGTATTAAAGGTCATGAAGGTATGTGTCAATTATATCCCAATAAAAAATAAAAATAAAGGTCATGAAGGAAAATATTTTAGTTCATAAAAATGTAAACTTTCTAAATTGAAGAACTAAAGAAGGCCAAAAAATGGGGAATTATTAGTGGCAAATATGATGAAGAGGCAACATTTTTGTTGATAAGCTCATATTGATAAAAGTACTAAGATCCTTCTAGATCACTGGTCAGGATAAGAATGGATAGTTCAGGGCTTCCCTGGTGGCGCAGTGGTTGGGAGTCCGCCTGCCGATGCAGGGGACGCGGGTTCGTGCCCCGGTCTGGGAAGATCCCATGTGCCGCGGAGCGGCTGGGCCCGTGAGCCATGGCTGCTGAGCCTGCGCGTCCGGAGCCTGTGCTCCGCGACAGGAGAGGCCACAACAGTGAGAGGCCCGCGTACTGCAAAAAAAAAAAAAAAAAAAGAATGGATAGTTCATACAAGAGTTCATATTCTTTTTTCTGCACATGTTTATTAGGCTCCTACTCTGTGCCTTGGACTGAGGATTCAGGTGGGTTTACGACAGTGAGCAAGACAAGCTCAGTCCTGCCATTGGAGCCCTTATGTTAGGTGGGATAATGTGGGTTGCAAATCAGAGAAAATGCAGCTCCAATTGGCTTAAGCAATAATGGATCAGTCTGACTGGCTCAGGTGACTAAAAAGTCCAGAGATGCTTTAGGCTCACGTGAGCCTTCATAGAATAATTTGAGGTTTCACCAAAGACCCAGTTTTGTTCCATTTCTTCTCTGCACAAGAGATCTGTGCTTCTTATAATAGCGTAAAATGGGGAACATGTGTCCAACAAAAGAGAAATGGATAGGTACATGCAGATGCAGCCACTCTAGAATATTCTGCATTCACTACAAATGGCCTTTATGAAGACTATGTCACATCAGGGAACTGTGCTTAGAATGTTAAGTGAAACAAAGTAGGACACAAAATTTTATGGACACTTATTACAGCTTAGCAAAAGAAAAAAAATATTTCTAAAAAAAGGCTAGAAATAAATACACCTAACTGCTAACCATGTTAGTGTTAAGGCAGGATTTATTTTTCTGTTGGTTTTTGTTACCTTTATCCTTCATTTTCCAAATTTTCTACAGTGTTCACTCTTCCCTCTCCAGCAGGGTTGTGTTCCCACACTGCCTTCTGTTCATGCCAGGATCATTCCTCTCTTTGTACCTTTGCTAGTGTTATTTCCTTCGCCTGGAATGCCTTCCTCTTTTGCCCTATTAATCCATCAAATATTTATTGATAATTGATACAGGCGTATAGTGCAGCTTGTGGAATGTAATGTACATGAAAACACTTTGTAAACTGCTTTACAGATGTTAGTTGGTATTGTTAGGAGAAAAAAAAAAAAGATGAGGAGGATAAGGAAGAGAAAAAACTATTATTTGTACAAAAATGTGCCAGGTGCTAGGGGAGGCCAGGATGGAAAAATATAGAACAGGGTTGCAGTCCTCCAGAAGTTTAGAATCTTGTCAGGTGAGTAGAGGAAAAAAATACCACCATGTGGAATAGAAATCAGTAGAAATGAAATGAATAGAAATAGATAATGGAACATGTGAAATGCGAATGTGAGAGAGGCAGACAGTGATATAAGAGGAAACAGAGAAGGGTGGGGAGGATGTGGAGCTAGAACCAGGCCCTGAGGGATTTGGGCAGGTAGGTTCAAAGAGAAAGGACATAAAGAAAGCTTGCCTTGGGAAAAAATGTGGCGTGGGGTGGGGTGGGGGGATGAGCCCAGCTGAAGATCCTGCTGGAAAGTGGTAGGAGGTTAGGGGGAGGGGGAGATAAGTAGGGTGGGCCTTGCCACAGGTCTCTGCTGGAGTTTTTAAAAACTAGTATGGAAGTCCCAGGTGGATGGTGGGCAGGGTTCTTCCTTGCCTGTCTTGTTCGATACTGAATATCTTAGTACATAGAAAAGTGGTGCCTGGAACACAGTAGATGCTCAATAAATACTAGTTGAAGGGAAGTTGGAATGAATGAATCATAGGAGTGACATCATAAAATAGGAAGGCTAATCCGAAAGAGGTGGATGACATGGACTGAAAAGGTAAAGGCTGACAGCAAAGAGACAAGTTAATAGATTGTTAGGGTACTTCCAGGCAGGAAATAATGAGGGACTGAATTGGGATTATGGCTGCTGGACTTGAAAGTACAGGACTGGTGTGAGAGTCATTTGGAAAGAACCGATAGGCCTTGGTGACTAACCAACCAGATCTACAGAGATGGAGAGAAAAGAATCAGAGCTAACATCAAAGAAAGTTAATCATGCTTCAAGACTTGGCCTGAGTTCCTCTTCCAGGAAGTCTACCCAGAATTCTCAAGCCTGTGCTGTGTGTTCCCTTTCTGAAATCAATTAACATAAATAATCTGTATCGCCCTGTATTAGGATGTAATAATTATGACATTATAATTCAGACTTTGCATATGTTTGTTTCCCCAACTAGATTGCAAGCTTTGAAAGGTCAGGGAAATATCTAATCCCCACAGTGCCTGGCCCTGGTACTGCCACAAAGTCCTCACTGATTTAGAAGAAACCTGTATTCTCCTCTGTGCTGAAGAGGGCACTTACCTCTGTTTCTTGTTTTGAATTGTTTTCATCTTCTCTCTTAATTGGTCCCAGGTAGTATGGAAGAGACCAATCTGGAGTATTAGTATCCTCCCCATGTAAGAGTCGAATGCCAACTATTAGCATTGTTTTCAGCAATAAAGAATTTTATTTGTTCCTTCATTCATTTGTCAGTCATTCAACAGTAGGGAAATAATGTAGCATAGAGCTTAAGAGTCCATGAGCTTTGGATCTTGCTTCTAATCTTAGATCTGTCATTCACTGGGCCATGCCGGTTTGGAAAAGTTATTTAATCTCTCTCAGTTTTAATTTCCTCATCTGTAAAATGGGAAGTAAATGGCAGTAAGCACTCAGTAAATGTTCTTATTAGGTAGACATTATTATCTTGATTTTATAGATGAGGAAATTGAGACACAGAGAAAGGATGCACAGGTAGGAAGTGTGGAACCAGGAGTCAGTCATAGAAAATCTTGTCCCAGAGTCCTTGTGAAATGGGAGGGAAGCGGGCAGGGCACAGCCTTTGAAAGAACAACATAGCCCGAGGACATGACATAAACTGATTTGAACCAAATGGGCCCAAGATGGCAGACAAGTTGACTTCCACTAGACCTTGAGCCTCAGTATATGCTCACTGTAACACATCAGCAAGCTAAATTACACAGCCATAGGCACCATGACAGTTCCAAGGCTGACCATAAGGATCAAAAAGTGGGCGGTGGGGGCTTCCCTGGTGGCGCAGTGGTTGAAAGTCCGCCTGCCGATGCAGGGGACACGGGTTCGTGCCCCGGTTTGGGAAGATCCCACATGCCGCGGAGCGGCTGGGCCCGTGAGCCATGGCCGCTGAGCCTGCGCGTCCGGAGCCTGTGTCCGGAGCCTGTGCTCTGCAATGGGAGAGGCCACAACAGTGAGAGGCCTGCGTACCGCAAAAAAAAAAAAAAAAAAAAAATAGTGGGCGGTGGCCCAATTCCTGGAAATTCCCGCCCCTTCCTGAAATAGCTGGAATACTCCTCCCATTCATTAGCCTATGAAATTACCCACCCTGATAAAAACTGACAAACCCATACCCTGGTGCCTTTCTCACCTTCTGAGGTGGCCCACACTCTGTGGAGTGTGTTTCTCTCTAAGTAAGTCCACTTCTTACCTATCACTTTGTCTCTCACTGAATTCTTTCTGGGATGAGACATCAAGAACCTGAGCTTCATTAAGTCCTGTGATCTCAGTTGGAAGACTGGGGGTTTTGGCCGCGTTCGAGTCCTGGCCGCATGGGTTTGAGTCCCAGTCAGGGTTTTGGCCGGGTTCGAGTCCCAGTACGTGGGTTCAAGTTCCAATCTGAGGTGCATGGTTTCACTTGTGCTTAATGGTGTGCTCTATAACTTCACAGGTGTGGCGATCGTCAATATAAAACCATATCTAAATATCATATGTAATGTGTCTGGCAGTGTCAGCAGACACTGAATATGCTAATTATTGTTAATAAATCTTTTTGAGCATCTAATATGTCAGTGGTATAGGGTTGGGCTTTGGGGATATTAAGAGGAAAAGACTCTGCCCTCAAGTTACTCCGAGTCTTAATAACCAGATATTTGTGTGCCAAGAGGCAAACAGACAATCATAAACTATCAGTGCTAAAGCAAACTTTAGAAAACATCCAACCCAACTCCCTCATTTTCCAGAGGAGAAAACTGAGGCCCAAAATTGGGAGTGTGGTATGAGTAACTAAAGGTTGAAGCTTGGACAAAAATCCTGATCTCCTACAATGGAGTGGTGTGTCCTTGGCATAAGAAAGTGTTCAAAAAAGACAGAGAGATGGTCCTTATCCAAGACCTGTGTGCAATTACAAAGCGGCTTTCCTTGGGAAGCAGAAAATGGGAGAAGTGGTCACTGATGGATGGTGAGAAGCCCACAAGATCCACCCGGCTCAGCTGGCTCAGCTGGTCTGCAACTTTTTAACATTCTCTGTTTTCCTAAATTTCAACTGGCCATTTCCTTTTGCTTTCCTGTCTTCTCATGAGGGTGGGTGTTCCATTCCTGCTCACTTCTCTAACCAGGGTGTGTCCTTAGCTAAATGACCATATCTCTCTTATCCTCAGGCTCCTTCTCCACCAAAAAACAACCACCACCACCACCACCAAAAAAAGGGGGTTCGGCCAAGTTTCCTTCCAGTTCTAAAATCACACGGGTCCTGGGACTTCCCTGGTGGTCCAGTGGTTAAGACTCTGTGCTTCCAATGCAGGGAGCATGGGTTCAATCCCTGGTCGGGGGAACTAAGATCCCACATGCTGGCGCTGGGGGGTGGAGGGGGGCACAGCAATGTTTCAAAGCACATTTCGTCAGCCAGTGAACCTGAAAACAAGAGGAGTTTCTTTGTTTGCCAAGCGGCAGTGCTTGCCACAAGAGGGCAGCAGGGCCTTGAGCACCTGGGCAGGTGCCTACTGTGGGCCCCACAGGAAGACAAGCAGGCTCTCCTCTGACCGTGCCTAGGCCCCCGGAGTTTTCCTGTTGTAAATCCCAAACTCACTTATTTAGCGAAGGGCAGCCAGACAGATTGGAGTGAGACAAGGGAGCAGTTTTGCAAATTAAGTCTAGCACCAGAAAGATGAAAGACCAGGCCTAAAAAGAAATTGGATTCTAGAAAAGTAAATACTTTATGAAAAATTGAAAACGTATCCCTGTCCTAGTTTAAGTTGCCTACGGCTCACATCATCGGAGGCAGAGTTTTGAGAAGAGCTGGGAGTATATTACAGACCAGTAAACATTTTAGTAGGCTGAAAGGTTTAAAGCTCATTTGGAAGGCTTGTGTGTTAGACCAGCATTTCTCAGAGTTCCTTGAGAAATTTCAGTTCATTTTGCTCATGTTTAATAAACTCTTAAGAAAGAATTCGTTCTGGAAGTTTCCAGAAAGCTCAGCCAAACCAACACTAAAATAATTAATTAATTTATTAAGGAGAGGATGAAAATTATCATGTGTTTACTGAATGAAGAGCACCGGCCTGGGCACCTGAAGGGTCTGAAAGGATGGAGAGGAAGCTCAGTGAGGGTGCAAAGGAGGGCTGGGTGCTGCCTTGGCTTATCCTCTTCAGAGTTCCACTCAGCAATAATCACATTTGAGGTCATCACAACAGCCCAAAGAATCCACATGGCCTGCCCAAGGGCCTTTCAAATATATAAAAGAACTTTGTTCCTTGAGAAGACAGTTCACCTTAGATTATAATCTTGCAAAATACCTAGAACACCCACAGAACAGGATATATAAGGACATGAGCTTTATATAGGAAGATAACATTGCTCATTCACCAGCAAAAGAGCTAGAGCTCTGTTTTTGTCCCCCTCTCCCAGGGCCAAGGAGGGGTCATGGTTGGGATTAAGCTGCCCACTGCCTTACTCAACCAGCCTCATTTCTGAGCCTCTGGTACCTTGCTAGTTGTTTCCAAAACAGAAGGACTTGTCTTTCCTCACCTCTCTCTGCCTTTGCGTATGCTATTCCCTCTGCCTGGAAATCTTTTCCCTGCCTTATCTTTCCAGCAAGCTTGTACTCATTCTTCCAAACCCCACTCAATGATACTGGTGAAATCTTCCATGGCTCCCCAGAGAATCCCCAGACAGCTAATTATCCTTCATCTGTGCTCCCAGAGCAGCTGGTATAAAACATCACATTGTACAGTAATTGTTTGTTTTCATGTCTGCTTCTCCCCTCAGACCTGAGAATTCCTAAAGGGCAGGGGCTGATGATTTATCCCTGTATCCTCAGTCCTATATGGCCTGGCACACTGTGCATACTCAGTCAATGCTGGCTGAATGGAAATGGACTCTCTTTCCTGTAACCAGCAGGGTGTTTTGCAAGGTGACTGACCAGGATCACTGAACAAAAGACAGTCATTCCTGAAGGGAGCGCTGGGGCACTTGCCTAGTATCAGGAGCTAAATACCTATAACTGATTGCTAACATTCAATTGCATTGGAGGGCACACATCACTCAAAACTCGATGGAGGCCATTTGTCTAGAATCCATTTTATTTACAGCAGAAGATTACGTGTAAGGAGACACCTTCTGATGGTGTGACTAAGCTCTGGGACATGAATTTAAGGGAGTGGTGAGTGTTCCATGTTGAAGGTCTTTATAATCTATGATATGTTTTGGAAAAGACTGTCCAGAGTGAGTAGGTTAAATATGAGTAGATGATGGGACTTCCCTGGCGGTCCAATGCTTAGGACCCTGTGCTTCCACTGCAGGGGGCATGGGTTCGATCCCTGGTAGGGGGAACTAAGATCCCACATGCTGCATGGCACAGCCCAAAACCAAAAAAACAAACAAACAAAAAAACCCCAAATAAATATGAATAGAAGACCTCTGCTTTCAAGTTTATGTAATAGAATGGCTCAGCTCTGGGCTCTGGACCTGGGGGCAGGGGCTTTGGTAGCTGCAGCGGGAATGACCTGGTCCTCTATGAATGGGTGTTTGGGTTGGATACCTAGCTGCCATTTCTCTACACAGCAGCTTTGCCCCATTTGCAGACCTCTGAGGAATCAGTAAATATTAGGACATATGTGTTGTCAGTAAATAGAGTTTGCGAGAGCTGCCAACACCTCCCGATGCTTTGTGCTTGTGCTTCTCTCTGGCTCCGAGTTTTCCTCTCTGGCTTCTTGTCCCAAAGCCTCTGGGCAAGGATGTGGGGAGAGACAGCTGTATTGAAAAGGACCAGAAGACAAAGGAAGGAAGGGGAAGGTAACCTTCAAGGGGAAAGTAAATGGGTATCGTAGTTGATTCCATTCCGGGCAGGGGATTCCCTTGCAGGGCATTTTTCCGAGATGGAATTTCTTGATCTGCGCCTCAGTCAAAATAACAATGAATATGAGGAAAGAGGAGAGAATGGCACATGATCTGGACAGAAGTGATAGCTGAGACTGGGAAATGATTACCACCCACAAATCAAAATAGGTAAAAGTTCAACATTATGGTTATTAGAACCATGAATTTATATTGTACATTTTTCAAGTTTAGCACAATTTCTTTGCTCTATGTCTTAAGTAACCTCACTATTTTATTAATTTTTTGTGTGTGATAGAATATACACAACATAGAGCTTACCATTTTAACCCTTGTTAAGTGCACCTTTCCGTGGCATTAAGTACAGTCACGTTGTTGTGCGACCGTCACCACCATCTGCCTCCAGAACTTATTCACCTTCCCCGACTGAAACTCTATACCCGTTAAACACTAACTCCCCAGTTTCTCCCCCATTAAGCCCCTGGAAACTACCATTCTTTCCGTCTGCATGAATTTGACTATTCTAGGAACCTCACTGTTTTGTAATTAGACTATTTTCATGAGAGTGTCCTGCAAAATCTTATTTCTAAAAGTATCTCTTTATATAGATGAAGTAGGTATCATCATGCCTAGTTTGTAGTTGGAGAAACCAAGCTGAAGAGAAGTTCAGTGCATCAGATACAAGTGGCTGCTTCTCCAAATCTATTCTGCCCTGTTCCCTTTCCCTCTCACCCTTCTTTCTTTCAGCAAGTCCCAAATTTTGTTGGTATTCACAGGCAAACTATGCACACAGGGAAGGGGCTACTCTTAGCCCCAGGAGTATGTCTTGATGCATTTGAGTCAATCACAGTAATTTCAGTTCCTTTGCCAATGATTGGTATAGGGGATTAGTAGGTGATACACTTTTGGCCTATGAGACATGAGAGAAAGCTGATGCAAGGATTCTAAAAAGGGTTTCTTTGCTTTGACAAATACACACTTCCTATTTTCTGCTTCTCAGTATGGTGGCCACATGTGTGAGTGATGCCTGGAGCTCAGCAGCCATTTTGTCACCATGAGAAGAGTTAGCCACATCACCCAGATAATACACTGAAGATGGCAGAGGGGCAGATGGAAAGAATCTGGATCCTTTATCATGTGAATGACCTTCTGAATTAACCAACTCTGGAACTCCCCACTTTTAGTCTTGCTATTTATGCAAGATCATAAATTTCCTTATTATTTAAACCACTTTTGCATTTTCTGTACTTGCAGCCAAAAGCGTACTATTGATAAATGACTTGTTAAGGATTGAAGCTAAACAGGAACCAATGCAGAGTACCCAAGTCTCACATGCTTTTCCACTGGATGATGCTATTGACTCAGCATTGGTCTTTTTGTTATGAGCTAGCCCAACCTATTGTATTATTTCTGAACTGTTGGCTCTGGGAAGCAATTTCTAGGAAAAGGGACCCCTGGAAAATTGATTTTGAGAAAAGAAAGGGGATGGGAGATGTTGGAGAAAAGGAAGAGAGACACAAATAACAGAGCGACAATTGCCTAGGGAGTTGCAACTGGAAGGATGGTAAAAAATGATATTTGGGAATAGCTCTGTGAAACATGCCAGTCAGGTGTGGTGAGATGGAATGGGTGAAAAAAGCCAGCCAGTATGGCTGTAAGAGCCAGGGAGCTTTTCTCTCCGATGGGAAACCCAGCAAATCTCAGAGAGTTGTTGTGTGACAAAGTAGAAGACAAGGGCATCATATGAAGATGACTAGGTAAAGGGCTTTGAAATACTGCAACTACAGAATACTGATAGGAAACTAACATAATTATAATTACACACGAAGCTGACATCAACGCTCACTTACATTAAACCTGTGGCAGATGGTACTAGCTATTCCTCAGAGCCTACACAGCAAACTTTCTTTTAGACATGTGAGCTGGGCATGTGATCCTGGTTTGGACAATCACAGTTCTTCATTCTCCAGGCAACTTCAATCAGTCCAGGTGGTAGGCACAGGACTCAAGGAATGGCAAAAGTCCTTCCCTAGGAAATTAGATACAGACACTGCGAAAAAAACAAGGTGTTTTTTGCTAATAGACAAAGAGAAACAGAGATGAGCAAAAATGAAAGGCAGAAGAAAAAGAGGAAGATGACCTTGAGTTCTCTGTGTCAGACCTTAATGCCTAGGTTCCTATAGCATTTGCTTTAAATCTATGAGCTATCCCAGTGTGGCAGATTATGTTTTCCAGAAATGGCCACCATGATATATCCCATCCCATATACTCTAATTACACTGCAACATCGATACTCCTTCCATGGGGTGGTGGTGTCTATATCCCCTCCCCTTGCACCTGGACAGACCTTTATGACCACTTGGACCAAAAAAGTATGGTGGAAGTGCTGCTATATGACTTCTGACACAGAGTCATAAAAACGCCATACACTATTGCTTTATTCTCTTGGGACATCTGATTTTGGAAACCAGGCACCATGCTTGAAGAAGCCGATAGCCACATGAAGAGACCATGTATAGGAGTCATGCCGACAGCCCTAGATGAGGTCCCAGCAGACAGCCAGCCTCAACCACCAGAAATGAGACATTTCCAGATGAACCCAGCCATCGAGTCACCCCTAGCCTTTGTCTTCCCAAGTGAGGCTCCAGGCATCAAGCAGGGGCAGAGACAAGTCATCCCTATGTATCCGATCTGAATTCCTGACCCACAGAGTCCAATAGAATAATAAATCGATGGTTTTAAACCACTAAGCTTTGGGATGGTTTGTTACACAGCTACAATTAAGGAAATACCCGGTGTCCTCCTTAGCTATGTGAAGCAATAAATTCTCTTTTTTGCTTAAGCTAATTTGAATTGAGTTTGTCACTTGCAACTAAAGGAATCTTGATTCATAAACCCTCTAGTCTCTAGGTCTTATCCACTCTAGCAAATCAGTTAATTCAGTTTACCAAAAAAGTGATTTTTCATGTGGTCTTCACAGAAAAAAGTACAGAAAGGTAGCAAAAAAAGAGTCAGAATTAGTGCAAAGGCCTAAAAAAAGAGCTCTCTTTTTGTTTTCTTCAACTCATGACTCCCTGGGAAATGGCATGCCTTATTTCCTCATTCACGCCATTTAATTTTTCTGCTTAGGGTTGGGTGCTGGCCACTGATCTGCTGAGTGACTTTTTTTTTTTTTTTTCCTTTGGTGGTACGCGGGCGTCTTACTGCTGTGGCCTCTCCCGTTGCGGAGAACAGGCTCCAGACGCGCAGGCTCAGTGGCCATGGCTCACGGGCCCAGCCGCTCAGCGGCACGTGGGATCTTCGCAGACCGGGACACGAACCCTTGTCTCCTGCATCGGCAGGCGGACTCTCAACCACTGCGCCACCAGGGAAGCCCTGCCGAATGACTTTTGAAAATCATTGTACCTTGCTGGATCTACTTCCTTTTTCAAAGGGTGATAGTGGAGGGAGCTATTCCTTTACCAGCAAAATGACGGAATAGGGCTAGATGTGATATTAATTAGTATTTTTTATTGGATTATAATTGTTCTACAATGTTGTGTTAGTTTCTGCTGTACAACAAAGTGAATCAGCCTATGTGTATACATATATCCTCTCCCTCCTGAGCCTCCCTCCCTATTAGTACTCTTAATAATAGCTCTGTGCTAAGTATTAATATTATGTTAGGTGTTTCCCACATATTCTCATTTGGTCCCCACCATGTCCCTATGCAGCAGGTATTATTAGCCACTTTATGGTCCTTTCCTGGACTAACATTCTATCAACCTTTGTTGAGCTCCTTCTCTTGTGCCTCTCACTCTGATACACTCTGAGGGCATGACAAGTCACATGTAACAAGTTCCTTGTTTTCAAGAAGCTTATGTTCAGATTGGAAAGGTAAAGCTAAACTAAGTATTAAATTGATCTAAACTGAGTAGCACTGACCATAGATGCAACAGGAGTTATATCCATTATCTATTGTCCTGTAACAGATTACCACAAATTTAGCAGCTTAAAACAATACACATTTATTATCTCACAACTTTTGTGGTCCAGGAGTCAGGGTTCAGCTTAGCTGGGTCCTCTGCAGGGTCTCACAAGCCTGCAATCAAGGCACTGGCTGGGCTATGTTCCCTAGTGGAGCCAAGAATCCTCCTCCAAGCTCACGAGGTTGTTGGCAGAATTTCTTGCAGGCTTAGGACTGAGGGCCCTATTTTCTCGCTGTCCACTCAGGGCAACTCTCAGTTCCTAGAGGCTCCTGCAGTTCCCTGTCATGGGCCTTCTTCACCAGCAGTTCGCAACATGGCAGCGTTCTTCTTTAGGGCCAGCAAGAGACTCTCACCCCAGTCAGCTAAGAAGGAATGTTATATAATGTACCTGTAACCATGGGAGTGACACATCATCATCTTCACTATATTCTATTGTCTAGAAGCAAGTCACGGGTCCTGCCCACACTCAAGGGGAGGGTATTACAAAAGCGTGTGACTCACTGAAGGGGAGATGGGGTCACTGGAAGGTGTATTTGTTGCAGGGATTTAAAAAAGAGAGAGGGGACTTCCCTGGTGGTGCAGTGGTTAAGAATCCGCCTGACAATGCAGGGGACACGGGTTCGATCACTGGTCCGGGAAGATCCCACATGCCGTGGAGCAACTAAGCCCGTGCACCACAACTACTGAGCCTGCGCTCTAGAGCCCGCGAGCCACAACTACTGAGCCTGCGTGCCACAATTACTGAAGCCTGTGCACCTAGAGCCTCTGCTCTGTAACAAGAGAAGCCACCGCAATAAGAAGGCTGCACACCACAAAGAAGAGTAGCTCGCCACAACTAGAGAAAGCCCGTGCGCAGCAACGAAGACTCAACACAGTCAAAAAAAAAAAAAAAAAAAAAGTGCTTAGAATAGTGTTTGGCACATAGCTACGTTGAGAGAGACAGTCCTTCATGGGTCTTTCATGCTTCTACCCATCTTCCTGGGTATGACAAGAATGCAAAGCCCTGACCACTTTTTACCAGGGTCATTTCTCAGGGTTATGTTTACAGTTAGCAGCTGTGAGTATTGAAGTAAGCTCTCCCTCCAGGACAAAGAACAGGTTTGCTTACTGCTTCCGACAAAACAGCGGGTTCCCCAGCTGTGGTGTAAGCCCACCAAGTGCACAGCATTCATCTGAGCCCTTCATGTCATCCCTGTGGCATTTGGGGGGGGGGGCAAGAGGAATTGATACAAAGGGGCTGAAGCTCAAGTTGCTCCCTATGTCGCGAGTAAAAGTCCTTTGTCTCTGACCCAGGAATTCTGTGTCTTTTATCAGCATCCATGATACAGTAACAAACTAATTTATTAGCCTGTCAGTAGAGTAAAATCAAATACCAGACTTGAGCAGTTAAGTGCTTAAGTATGCTATTTTTCATTATTTTTGCTCTTGCTCTTCTTACTTGCCTTTGCCAGGCATTCTGCACAATATCTGCAAGTTTGTGTTTGGGTAGATAGCCAAAAACATCAATTGCTGCCATATGCACAGAACTCTACTGTGTTGTTGGGGGAAACAAAATGAATTTGAAATAATGGTAACTTCAAAATCACTGCTCAATACTGTATGTTATCATTTATACGTGGAGTCTAAGAAATAAATCAAAGTAGTGAATATAACAAAAAAGAAACAGACTCTCAGTTACAGAAAACAAACTAGTTATTACCAGTGGGGAGAGGGAAGGGGGGAGGAGCGTGATAAGGGTAGGGGATTAAGAGGTACAAACTACTGTGTATAAAATAAATAAGCTACAAGGATATATTGTGCAGCACAGGGAATATAGCCAATAGTTTATAATAACTATAAATGGAGTATAATCTTTAAAAATTGTGAATCACTACGTTGTATACCTGAAACTTACATAATATTGTAAATCATCTATATTTCAATAAGAAAAAAATATGGATATTTTAAAACTTAAAAAACAAAATCATTGCTCAATTGAAATTATTACTTGGACACTCTAATGTCCAGGTCTAAATCACTGAGACCATATAGTTTCCTCCACATATGCTTTTTTACATAGATGGGGCAAGTTTTTATGTAGTTGCAATATATGAAAAGAAAGTTGCACAAAAATAACTGGGCCTTGGTTCCTGTTACTTAACAGCTGGATGACTTTGGTTCAGTTTCCCAATACTGAAATAGAGAAGCGAATTCATGACCCAGTTGTCTCACAAGATTGTTGGGGTCATTCAATAAAATAATGTATATAGTGACTTCCCTGGTGGTCCAGTGGTTAAGACTCCCGCTTCCACTGAGCGGGTGGGGGTGGGGCGCCGATTCCATCCCTGGTCAGGGAACTAAGATTCCGCCTGCGAGCCCGCGGGGACTGAAAAAAAAAAAAAGTATGTAGACACGTAAGGTACTGAGCAAACGAGTTGTTATAATTTAAGACTATGTTGACACAAACATCAAGTTGTCCTAATATTATTGTTTTTTAAAGATTATGAAATGAAAGAAAAATAAAACATCCTCCACGTTAGCAGATGAATCTGTCACCTCCACTCCAGGCTGGGTTACCGGCTCACCATCCAAAAGGACACTCCTAAGAAGAGCTTGAAAGGTGAACTACAACCCCCAGCAGGCTTTGCGCCCAAATCGCGTCACATAACCTCAGCTCCGGCCCGGGCCCAGCCCTCTCCCCGCCCCCACCATTCAGAAACTACAACTCCCAGGAGGCTTCACGGCGTCTAAACCGTCCTCTTTCCCCCCGCCCCCTGTCTCCCCTTTACCCGCGCCGGCAGCTCCGTGGCCGACTCGGGTCCCGCCGTCGGCGGAGCGGGCGCGCGCGCCGGGGGTCGCGCGGCTGCTGAGAAGGCCGAGCACGCGCGGAGGGAGTGGAGGCGTAGGGTGGTGGGAGTACGGCTTGCTCGCTCGCAAGATGGCGGATGAGGACGGGGAAGGGATTCACCCCTCAGCCCCTCACAGGAACGGAGGTGGCGGCGGCGGCGGCGGTGGGGGGTCTGGGCTCCACTGCGCCGGGAACGGCGGCGGGGGAGGCGGCGGCCCGCGGGTTGTGCGCATCGTCAAGTCCGAGTCCGGCTACGGCTTCAACGTGCGGGGCCAAGTGAGCGAGGGCGGGCAACTGCGGAGCATCAACGGGGAGCTGTACGCGCCGCTGCAGCATGTGAGCGCCGTGCTGCCCGGGGGGGCGGCCGACCGGGCCGGGGTGCGCAAGGGGGACCGCATTCTGGAGGTGTGAGTATCGGGGCTGCCCGCCGCCCCACCCCTTCCCCTCTGTCTGTCCCTGCATTTCCCCTCTACCCCTGTCACCCTCAGGCCGCACCTCCCCTCAACCCCCGAACCGGCCCCCCGCCCCTCCATGGAGGTTGGCCCTTTTACCTCCCCACACCCCGGGTTTCTGGGACCCCAGCACCCTCCCTGTATCTCCAGTGTCCCAGCGCCCCTACTGCTTTTACCCCTGCCCCCATTGCTTTGGCTTCTTTTCTGCCCCCTTGCCTTCCCCTTTGGCATGCTGCTTTCTGCTCCTCGGTGCCCCTTGCTTTCCTCTTGTTGAACCTCTTTCTGCTTCTGACTGACAGCATCTCCTTTTCTGACCCAGCCACTGTGTGTCCTCCCCAAGTTCTCATCTTGAGCATCATAGTTTCTTGTTCTCCACCACTCCTCTTAGCCCCCGTGGACCGTCCCTTCTGCCCTCTAAACCAAATAGGCAGGACCTTTGGTCGGCTCCTACTTTTCTTCCGGAAACATCATCCCTCCACGCTGCACTCCTTTTTCTTTCCTTAGTTACCCTCTCCTTATGGTTAAGCACTCTCTATATTTTTCTGTCCTACCGTGTGTCCCTTTCCTCCCCTCTTTTTTGTATTCATACTCTGAGAATACCTTCTTTTCTGACCCTTGGTTTTTTTTTTTTTTTTGATGGTGGTGTCGTCTTTGACACGATAGTTTCTCTTCACAGTAGTCCCCTTATCACACCAGTATTTTGAATCTAGTGTCTCCATCACCACATCCCTCTGAGAGCATCCCTGTTCTGGCCACTGTCTTCACTTCTGCACCATACTCATATTTTTTTTTAGTCGGGTTTATGGTAGAGCTCTCCTTAGCTCCTACTTCCCCCAAACTACAGCCCCTTTTGGGTCTTTGACCTCCCCACTTTTTCACGGCATGCCATTTTCATTCTCTCTTCTAGTCTGTTCTCTTGTGATATCATGCTTGACTTTATCCTATTCTTTCTCTCTGAGGTTGTTTTCCCTTCTTTCTCTTTTTTAGGCTCCTTCATGTTGAAACCCATCCTCTTTCCTTGCTGCAGTGCCTCCTGCTTCATATTCCTTCATCCTTACTTCCTCACCGAATACCTTAAAGCTCTGGCAGGATGCTGCCCTGTCTTGCAGTTTCTTTGCAGACCTCCTCCTACTCCTTTAATCCAGGTGTTACATTTGTGTTTCTATACTTTGTATTAAGATTTGTATAGTGATTGCTGATTGACTGGTAGCTGGTGTATGTGCTCATTGTCTCCATTCTCCTCAGCAGTCTTCAATCCTGTATCTCTCTCCTGCTTACTGACTCTTGTATATTCTTTTTTCACACTTTTGCCCTCTCTTTCAGTGCTAGGATTTGCCCTCATGAATCTTTCTCTCTCTTTTTTTGGCCACTCCGCGCGGCTTGAGGGGTCTTAGTTCCTCCACCAGGGATTGAACCCAGGCCCACCACAGTGAAAGCACAGAGTCCTAACCACTGGACCGCCAGGGAATTCCCTCTTTCTCATTATTATAAATGTTATTTTAACCATAATTTCCATAACCTTCAGTCTTTCCTCTAGTAGAACAGTAGGTTTATACAGTAGGTTTGACCAAGGTTTCAATGGGATAAGTATTTTGAAGGACCTATAGAGTAGTCTATCCCTTCTTATTCAGCTTATGCCTCTTACCCTTATCCTTGACATTCTTACTCTATGATATCCATTCATTCTGTTTCCTCTTACCTTCCACCTCAAGAAAGAGTAGTTCACCAAAGTAAGCGTTTGAAGCTATTATACCTATCCTCTGTCCTTCCTGTAAATAGATGCGTTCTTTTTTCTGTTAATGTCCTATGACTTTTCTGGTACTCTGGCAATATATTCTTAATTTTTTGGGTGTCAGGGCATTCAGATGCAGAATGCAGTAGTGACCTTCTGCTTTGTACCTGGGCACCTAATTCTTTTCTTTCTAGATAACTCAAAATCTGTGGCTGATGTTTCCTTCTGATAGAAGCTCTTGGAATTGTCATTTTCCTTTCCCTTTGGAAGTTAACTTTGTATCCAGCTGTTTATTTTTAAATTTAAAACTGAAGTATTTATTTAAAATTATAAATTTATCATAAAGTTCTAAATCATTTACTCTTTACTGGAGTAGAGTACTGTGGTTTTTGCAGCAGAGTCCAGATATAAACTAGGTACTCTAAAGGAGACCTCAGATGATTCCCCAGACAGACAGAAGGACTTGTCTCAGGCCCAGGTTCCAGTCTAGGCCCATTTCTTCTTCTAGAGAAAAGACATTACATTTTAGTGGTGATGAGTAGACAACTTTCTCTCTTTTAGTGGGTGGGGCAAAAAGAGCACTCTTTGCTTAGAGAACCTTTTTCTGGAATGTTGTGATGATTGGACATCTACCTGGCATTGGATTCTCACCTTCCAACTGTATTTTGATTTCCAAATTCTTTGCAGTTTCTCTGCTACTATAGTGAAAATAGTGATAGTTGTAACAGAGTCAAGATAGGTGGTAAATTGTTTGGGTCCTCAACTATACAGTTTCTTTCTCTGTCCTTCCCTTCTTCCAAAGTCTACATCTTCTCCTTAAGTTTTCAAGTGAGAGGAGGAAGACAGAGACCAAACAGACATTGTTCTTGAGGGATATCTGTATCTGCTACTTGTTCTGATCTTGGTTAGGTTGATGCTAATTTTCCTAAAGCATTCTTTAGGCAACACTTTTTTCTGTCTCTCACCCATGTTCCTTAAATTAACCTCTCTGTTGTCCCAGGTAAGCTTTGCATGTTGATGAAGTGCCAAGTAGGGTCAGAGTAGGCATAGGTAGATTATTATTGTGTAGATGTAGTTTGTATCGAGTTATAGGTGGATGTCTGGACCTTCTTAAACAGATAATTGTTGATTAAGACTTTTCCCGATTTTAGACACTTTCCTCCAATATGCAAATTATTGTATTCCAATTTTCATATATTGCAGTAGTTTGGACAACTGATAGAGGTTTGAAAGAACAGATGAGATTTACGAGAATAAAAGCCTGGACAAAAAAGAGCATTTTTTCTGTGCATTTCTTTAAAGGCTGCTTACCAAGGCCTTGTCCTAACTGAATCTAGGAGAAGTCATTAAATTAAATTCAATATGGTTTGGTTTGTCCTTTCTCCCTTCAAAACTGACTAGATTCTAACTGGTTAGGGAAAGAGTCATGTTGCAGGGCTTGGTGCTGGAGTATGAACAAGCCTTCTGGGCTCTGAATTTTACTGCAGATGGAAAGTTTTCTTGAATGGCAATGTTAGCCTTCACCTTGTAATTTTTCCAGTGTAACATATATTGAGTGTCTTCCCTTTGATGTATACACACTTGGAGACTAGTGAGTGAAGGATGCTTTCAACAAATAGAACCAAAATAAATATGTCTTTGCACTAATCATATAGCATGTTAAGAAATATTAGACTTCAGGTGATTTTCTTAAGGTTAAGATAGTTTCAAAGGCTCTTGATTGATTTCTTGAGAGATGCCCTTAGGAGGGTTTAAGTGTGCAGTGGATATGGATATTGTACTGTCTATTTTTGAGAGATTAGGTTTGTCTGTTGGCTAGTTTGTTTTGTCTCTTTGGTGTTTGGGTAATATGGTCTTCAGTAAGCATGGACCCTAAGGTTGGCTTGTAAGCGTTCAATATCATGATATATTTATGCTAGGCAGAGAGTATATGCCTTACTTCTTTTTTAAAAAAATTAATTAATTTTATTTTTGGCTGCGTTGGGTCTTTGTTGTTGCGTGCGGGCTTTCTCTGGTTGCGGCGAGTGGGGGCTACTCTACGTTGTGGTGCGCGGGCTTCTCATTGCCGTGGCTTCTCTTGTTGAGGAGCACGAGCTCTAGGTGCGTGGGTTTCAGTAGTTGTGGCTCGCAGGCTCTAGAACACAGGCTCAGTAGTTGTGGCTCATGGGCTTAGTTGCTCCGTGGCAAGTGGGGTCTCCCCGGACCAGGGCTCGAACCCACGTCCCCTGCATTGGCAGGTGATTCTTAACCACTGCACCACCAGGGAAGTCCCACCTTACTTCTTGATAGCTACAAGATAATATAACTTTTCTGTATTAAAGTTAAACCATAAGAAAAAGATGTTTGTGGGTGTATATATATTTGTTTAGTGATAATTTATTTTAAAAACGTATAAATATGTCATGGGCATTCTTTTTTTGTTTTTGTTTTTTTAAAATTTTATGTGAAAATTTGAAAATTGACTAAAAAGAGGTTGGGGCCACATGAAATATTTTTATGAGTTAAAAAAGTACATTCTTAGGATCTGCTTTCTCAGTTGTAGCTGAATTCTATTTGGCTTAGATTTTCCAGGTAGGTTTTGTAAATGGTGTTTGAAATCATGGTTATTGATCAAAGGAAGTTTTTATGGCAGTGATCCTCAAGCTTTAGTGAGCGTAAGAATCACTGGGTGTGCTTGTCAAAAGTATGGATTCTCAGGCTCACCCTTTAAAGGTTATGATTCAGTAGGTCTTGCACGGGGCCTAGAAATCTTTATTTTTTACTCCCTGGCCAGGTGTGGGTAATGCAGCCAACATACCCACCCCATACCTGGAGTGAAACTACAAGCCTTTAATTCTCAGTTCATTTTATTGTCATGATTATGTAGAGAGTCATTAGCTAAGACTATATGAACAAAGTGATTTATTAGGCTCTTGAAATCCCAGCCCTTAGGAAAATCAGTTCAGTAGATAGTGGACTAACTGTTGTATCTAATCATCTACACTTTATTTTTTGAATCTTGATAAGCTGTTGTAATAAAGGTGAGGGTTAAGAGGTAGAGCAAGTTAATAATAATTATATTACTTTGCAATTTGTATAGTGTTACAGTTTGCACAGTGTTTTAACATTTGATCTTCACAAGAGCCTTGTGAGATAGGGAAAATATAAGCTCCTTGGTGGCAGGGACTATGTCTATGCTGTTTCCGTAGCTAAATATCTAGCGGCACATAGAGAGTACTCTTCTATAAACGCTTGCTGAATGAATGTATGAGTATTATCCCTGTTTCATAAGAGAGGAAACTGGGTGTTGCACTAATGAATGTTAACCAGAATTAAACCCAGGTCTTTGGAAGCTAAATCCAGTGTATTTTCCATTTCTTTGTTTTCTCAGCTATTCTTGACTGTTAATAGTCAACTATTCTTGACTGAAGTCACTTAAAATTCTTAAAATTCAGTCATATCCCTATGAAGTTGGATAGCAGTTGAACTTTGGTTCTATGATTTTGAAATGTAACTGTGTTATATCTTTATTTACCCTGTCTCTCTTATTGTTAAATTGGGTAGAAGACGGGGGACCAAAATAGGCATTCTTTGCCCTTATTTGTTGCTATCTTTATTGGTTATCAGTGAAGAGAGCATGACGATCGTAATTGCAACCCCAAGAAATACTTTTAATTCCATAGGTAGTGGAGGCGGCAAAATAATAAAACTAAATTTGAAAATAGCATTATCTTCCCCACAGAAATGTCTTCTGCAACGTTGCTGTGACCAGGAAAAGATTTTTTGTTAGTAACGTGAAGATTTGTTTGGGTCATATAAGTTATGGTGAAGAACAGTTCTTTTTCCAGCCACCACTTTTCCAGTTTGTTTCAGGAGAGGGTTTATTACCATGCTCTAAAGGATAATTGTTTTTTTAGATAAGTCCCGTTGGGAATAATTCTTATGATCTGGTAGATAAGCAAAGAGACTCAGTTGACAAGCAAACATTTATGATTTATGATCACTGCACGGTGCTTTGGGAGCATGATCTGTGGTAAGTTCATTGTTAGATGCTGACATTGCTGGCACAAAGGGTATTGTAGTGGGTTAGGTTAGCGCCAGTTAGGGTCATTCTGTTCTTCGACTGTCAGCTATAGAGATGGTTTCTGTGCTTCACTTAGGCAGTCTAGTAAGAGCCAGTGTATGGGTGGTGCAATTCCAGGCCCACATTTGGAAAAAAAAATTTAGGCAGCTTAAAACCATTTTTTAAAAAATTGAAACTCATAAAAAAAAAAAATTGAAACTCATAGATTTTTTATTACACCCAGTTAAAAAAAAAACAACACCTGAAACAAGTTTCACAAAACTGTGTTTACTAGTATCATGCACTCTGGTATTTTTTAGTCCGTCAGTATTTTGGGTTTTTTGTTTTGTTTTTTGAATGCTGATGGTGGCCCACTGCATTAATTTCATGACTCATTAGGTTGTAATCCACTGTTTGAAAACCAGTGATTTAGGGTATCAATTTTATGATGTTGCCTAATAATCACCTCATGTTCAGCCTGGTACCACAATTAAGCACAAACTATTTGTAAAGTACTGTTAGGCTTGTATGAGTCACAGAGTCCCTGCATCCCTGCCCTTGGGAAACTTACACTGCGGTGGGGAAGGTGCATGTAAACAATTTACTGCATGTAAAGCAAAATGAAATAATGGAGATAAATGAAAAACACAATGGAGTTTAGAGGTAAGAAGAGTGAATATGCTTGAGAAGATTGGAAGATTGGTGGGTGGATGGGTCATAGAAGGCTTTTAAACTGTGATTGAAGGACAGGTATAATTTTAGTAGGCAGAAGAGGGGGAAAGATTTTATAGGCTGAAGTAACTGTGTGACCAAAGGGAGGATCTTAGGATAACAAGGAATCGAAAGTTGCTGTTTGTTTATAGACACCTGTGCTTCAGGTTAGATCAAATGGGGTTTCGATTGCCGTGCTAAAAAGTTTGGATTTTATTCTGTTTTTGAGGTCAGAATATCGTTGTATGTGCATTAATACCCAGGACTCCCTGAGAATTTAGTTTTTATTTAATTATTTACCTGAAGAGGTTGAATAACATTTCCAAGGCCAAAGAGGAAAATCACTGTTAGAAGAATTTCAGAGCATCTACTCTCTTGGGCTGTCTTGTACTATATAAAGAAGGGAACTAAAGACAACTAAGCTCTAATGCCCAGAGCTGGGAGCAGCTGGTGAGGAGCTGGTTGCCTTTAATTTGTATATGTATTTTACTCACAGCACAGTTCAGCTTCTCAAATATCTGTTTCTCTTTCTCTTATGTTTTATATGACTGTACTTACTATTGTGTTTACAGTTGGTAAGTTTGATCCTATATGCTGTAGGTCCACTTGTGCTCTGCCCTACAGATGTTCTGTTTTAGCTGTACTCCTCTGATTTGAAGATGCCTCCTTTAATTTAAATCTTTTATTTTGGCAGACAGCATGTTGCTGGGAGTTGAGTGGGACGGAAGACAGACAGGGAACTTAATATGTATAGTACTAAGATTTATACCTGAAGTCTACATTCAAAATGAAAATTCTTACAAAGATCCTTCAAATAAGTTTGTTTATTTATTTATTTGTATGTGTTGGGTCTTCGTTGCTGCGCGCGGACTTTCTCTAGTTGTGGCAAGTGGGGGGCTGGTCTTCGTTGTGGTGTGCGGGCTTCTCATTGCGGTGGCTTCTCTTGTTTCGGAGCACGTGCCCTAGGCACGCAGGCTTCTGTAGTTGCAGCATGCCGGCTCAGTAGTTGTGGATCGTGGGCTCTAGAGTGCAGGCTTAGTAGTTGTGGCGCACTGGCTTAGTTGCTCCGCGGCATGTGGGATCTTTCCGGACCAGGGCTCGAACCCACGTCCCCTGAATTGGCAGGTAGATTCTTAACCACTGCGCCACCAGGGAAGCCCCAGATAAGTTTAAGAATTGGTGGTGACCGTACAGTGAATTTCTCCTGTCAGTATTGTGAGGGGTACTTCAGAATTAGATTTTGTGATATGGTATCAGTCAAATGCTAGGTAGTATGTGTGTAGTCTTTTTTGTTTATTATTTATTGCTCCCTGCTAACTAATAAGTTTTTCATATAGTTGAGGAAATACACCTATCTGCAAGGTGTTAAAGTTGCAGAGTAAGGTACTGCATTTGAGTACTCTTATGTGTACTTCCTTTAATGAACTTCCGTTGTTATGAAAACATCTTTTAAAAAAATGGTTTTTGCTTAAGCTATCTGAAATTGCAGATTCTTATGTCAGACCTCAGAGCAAGACTAGAATGACAGGTCTGTGTATTCTGTGGACTTGAAACACAAGTAATTAGTTTACTTCTCTTTGGAAAAGTACAGAGCAGTCTGCAGAGTCAGCTGCTTGTGTGGATTTTCTCCCAGCTGCTTTGAAGAGGCTGATTACTCTTACAGAACTATTCAGTGCGATTAACCAGGAAGCTCTCTCTCTCCCTTCCAACCCCCTGCCCTCGACAGTACTTTTATATCTGTGGGCCTATCTAGTTATATTTATTTAGTATGTTTTGAAAATTGATTAACTTAATATTTGGAGATGTGATGACCTCTGTGAAAGTTTGGGAAACTTCTTCCACTTCTTTTGCTGATCAGTTTAATCATGATAAAGTTTGTAATTTAGTGTGCAGTTTGTCTACTGAATGTACCATGCAGGTTACTTAATTCTTTTTACCCAAAATTATGATCATTTTGATTCTGGTAGGGTTAAAAACTATTTTTTGGATCTGTTTTCTCAAGGTACGTAACTTGCATCTCTTGTCTTAGAAACGACAATGAGTTTTGTTCTCTTTACCTGGTGTTTTGAATCCAAGGAAATGTGACACTAAAGTTTCCCTTTCTGAATTGTGTGCTAATAGATTATTTTAGATTTCCCTGGCCTACCAAATTATCCTTTATGTTTCTGATTTGGAAAAGGTCTTACTGTAACTTTCTTCTTATTCAATATGCTGAAATAGACTACAACTTAACAAAAACTGTACTGTATTCTGTGTTCCTCAGCTTCCAAAAGAAATTGTGCAAACTTAATTTGGGTTAAAGGATGGTATTTGATTGCTGAAGGGCCATATGACTTAAAAAGTATCTATCTTGTTATTCATTTCTAAGGGCTTCTTACATAGATGAAGGTATTTTGGACTGTTTTTTCAGTAGTAGTGATAGATTTACACTTCTCCTCACACTCAAATACAGTACCTCTGGAGACGAATTGAATATTTAGGAAATGGGTGTTGGGATTCAGGGTGCAGTTTGTCACTGCAGAACAGACTTATCAGATCACATGAAGAACCATGTTTTTAATTGCATTATGTGATAATTCAGAAATAGTAGTGAAATAGAACTTTAAAATATTAAGATTCCTCCTTTGGTAATTTACCTGACTTGCAAACTAAGGTTGTTGATAAAGCAAGTAGATTTTATTCTTTAATTAACTTTCACTGTACACCAAACTAAAAACATTGGGGAGTTGCGTTTAAATTGGCCATTTAGGCAATGGTTCAAATTATAGCAGGTCTCAAAGACTGAGTTGGTGTTGAGAAATGCTTTAGGACTGATTATGTTTGTTTTGCTGGTGAATAATTGATTGAGGGGGCCTGAGAAATAGGGTAGATAGGAGGAGAATGAGTTAGTCAGGTTAGGGAAACCATTATGGCTATTAGCAACTTTCTTACCTTTATCTAGCATTCATTATCCCCGCAGTGTGAAGAAGTAACCTATTTTCACATCTAGCTTTACATTTAAATTGAACCATAGAGTTGTTATATGCTGATCAAGTGTTTAAAGACAAAAGTTGAAAAGTAAGCAAAAAAATCTTATCCAAACAAGATAAATGCATACTTTTATAGCTTTAGTATCGGGAAATTTCTTTAAGACGTTACTGGTAATACTTTAGCCTCTGTCGTGTGAGGAAACCCATTGTGCTTAAATTTTTTTTGTGTGTGTGTGGTATGCGGGCCTCTCACTGTTGTGGCCTCTCCTGTTGTGGAGCACAGGCTCCGGACGCGCAGGCTCAGCGGCCATGGCTTACAGGCCTAGCTGCTCCGCAGTATGTGGGATCTTACCGGACTGGGGCACGAATCCGTGTCCCCTTCATTGGCAGGCGGACTCTCAACTACTGCGCTACCAGGGAAGCCCCTGTGCTTAAATTTTTTAACTAAATGTGGTACATTTAGTTTTTATGAGATGAAACAATATAATTATAATAGATTATTCCCAGAATTAACATAAAATACAGGCTGCTTTTTAAATGTCAACATGTTTATTTCTTATTCCTTCTTCTTACCTCATTTTGCTCTCCTTGGAATCAGTGTTTATTTTTTAAAAAATTAATAAAAACAATTTACTTTTATTTTCAGTATATTTCAGTAAAAGAAAACATAGCCTCACTTTGGAATTGCTTACATAATTGAATGTCATATTTTACTCTTAACCATTATTTTTATTGCTACCCACAATAGAAAACAAAATGATCACTAATACTAAGGCTTGAAAAATGTAGAGCTTGCATAATATTTTTAGTACTTCCCTCTAAATAGTGAAACCAGTATAAAAGTTAAAAATAAGGAATGAAATTATGGAAGTGCATGAAGGAAAACCAGTATTGAGTTTATGTGCTAATCTTAATAATTTTTTTTCATTCACTCAGGGATAACTTTTAATGAGTGCTTACTACATGACACATACAATATTAGACACTGGGGATAGGAAGCTGAATGACATGTAGTCTTTGCACTAAGGAATTTTAGGTTTGGTGGAGAAAGCGGCAGCCTTAGGTTATTTCTTAAGCATAGTTGACCTGATTCTTATTCCTCCTCCCTAACCTCCCCCGTCCTGCCTCACCACAATGGGATGAACAAGTTTAGAGCAATTCCTCCAAGCCGCCATAAGTACTCTTCTGCCCTTAGTTATCTAAACTAATAATGCAAGTGCCTAGAGACTATGTGCATATTCACAGGAGTCTTCCAGACACAAAATGTACTAAAACTAGATGGACTGTATAGTTTATTGTCCAGACCAGGACACTTGAAAGGGGCCCATTAATTATGCTAGGATAAAAGGTGTAAACTAGTTGTGTCCTGGCCATGTGGAGCACAGATCCAAAGCCTTAGTAATTTTAATATAGGAGGCTGTTTTAAAATTCTAAGACTAGAATTTTGTATTTTATTAGGAGGGAAATGAACAAGTTTGTTTTTATTCTTGGTGTCAAGTTGTTACATTGGCCTTACAGGTAATTATCAGATAACAAATGAACTTTTCTTCTGAATAGCTTGATTATAATTTTATATTGATTTTTAAAATCCTTAAAACCTTAAGCCTTATTATACTTTTTTTTATTGAATGACAAGATTCATTTATTTAGAAATAAGTCTACCTGTGTAGATTATATTTGTTTCCTGATTGCCTTGGAACTAGAAGTTTTGAGGAATCTATTACTCCTTCCCAAGTAGTAAACCCTTGTTACTTGTGGCTGGAGGTATTATGGTCGAAAGACAGATGATGCTTATTTGTACTTTTCCTGCCTCAGGCAGCATTCTTTGTGAATAGAACACCCAGCCAAAGGTAAAAAGTCCCAGTGATGGTGAGCAGCTTATTTGACACGTTATTTATTCTTTTTTCCCTCTTTGGGAAGACTAGATGCTGATTGACATACCTCTCAGTTTCTCAACCCTGCCAGGGCCATACTTTATTGTTATTAGTACTCTCTTTTGCCCAGCATTAAATTTTTGGATGTAGGTGCTTTAAAATATTGGTATAAATGTTGAATTTTGCTTTTGATACTTAAAAAAGGCTTTGGTAAGGGTTTGTGAATTAGGGCTCTCCAAAGAATGCATAGCCTCCAGCATTATAAACTTCCCCCACCAGAGAGGTACATTTGTTAGAATTGATGAGCCTACATTGACACGTCATTGTCACTTAGAGTCCATAGTTTATTTTAGGGTTCACTCTTGGTGTTGTATATTCTATGGGTTTGGACAAATTTGTAATAACAGTATCTGCCATTGTAGTATACAGAGTAGTTTCACTGCCCTAAAAATCCTCTATGCTCTGCCAATTCATTCCTCTCTCCCCCTAAGCCCTGGCAACTACTGATCTTTTTACTGTCTCCATATTTTTGCCTCTTCCAGATTATCATACAGTTGGAATCATATAGTATATAGCCTTGTCTTCTTTTACGTAGTAATATACATTTAAGTGTCCTTCATGTCTTTTTATGGCTTGATAGCTCATTTCTTTCTAGTGATGAATAATATTCCATTGTCTTCTGGATTTACCACAGTTTATCCATTCCTCAACTGAAGGACATCTTGGTTGCTTCCAAGTTTTGGTAATTATGAATAAAGCTGCTTATAAACATCTGTGTACAGGTTTTTGTGTGGACAAAAGTTTTTGACTCCAAAGAGCGTAATTGCTGGATCCAGGTGGTAAGAGTATGTTTGTTTTGTTTTTTTTTTTGCGGTACGCGGGCCTGTCACAGTTGTGGCCTCTCCTGTTGCGGAGCACAGGCTCCGGATGCGCAGGCTCAGCGGCCATGGCTCACGGGCCTAGCCGCTCCGTGGCATGTGGGCTCCTCCTGGACCGGGGCATGAACCCCTGTCCCCTGCATCGGCAGGCGGACTCTCAACCACTGCGCCACCAGGGAAGCCCAAGAGTATGTTATTTTTATAAGAAGCCACCAAACTGTCCAAAGTATACCCTTTTGCATTTCCACCAGCAATGAAGGAGAGTTCCTGTTAAGCCATATCCTCATCAGCATTTGGTATTGTCAGTGTTTTGGATTTTGGTCATTCTAGTAGGTGTTTAGTGGTATAAAATTCATTTTTTAAATTATAAAAGTAATGTATTAGTAATGTTAGAAAATTTGGAGACTAAGGAAAAAAAATCACCTATCTTATCATCCTAACACAACTACTTTTTGTATTTTGGCTGTCCTTTTTTAATGTATTTGTTATGAAGTCATACTGTTACATATAATTTGTGATCTAATTTTTAGAATTAATAGACCATTTTCTAGAATAGTTTTAGATTTATGGAAAAATTGAACAGATAGTGTAGAGTTTCCATATATACATCCCCCACTCCCACCATACAGTTTTTCTCTTATATATGGTTATTTGTTATATGTTTAACATTTGTTAAAATAAATGAACCAATGTTGATACATTATTACCAGCTGAAGCCCATAGTTTATTCTGATTTCATTAGTTTTTACCTAATGTCTTTCTATTCCGGGATCCCATCCAAGATACCACATTACATTTAGTTGTCATGTCTCCTTAGACTCATATTGGCTGTGACATTTTCTCAGTCTTTCCTTGTTTTTGATGACCTTGACACTTTTTTTTTTTTTTTTGTGGTACGCGGGCCTCTCACTGCTGTGGCCTCTCCCATCGCGGAGCACAGGCTCCGGACGTGCAGGCTCAGCGGCCATGGCTCACGGGCCCAGCCGCTCCGCGGCATGTGGGATCCTCCCAGACCGGGGCACGAACCCGTGTCCCCTGCATCGGCAGGCGGACTCTCAACCACTGTGCCACCAGGGAAGCCCCTACCTTGACACTTTTGAGGAGTACTGGTCAGGTATTGTATGCCTGACTATTAGAATTTGTCTGATTTTTTTTCATGATTAGATTGGAGTTTTGGTGATTTTGGGAGGACAGTCACAGAGGTAAAGTATCATTTTCATCTGTTCATATCAACTGTACATACTATCATCATGATTTATGACTGTTGATATTGACCTTGATCATCTGGCTAAAGTAGTTTGCCAGGTTTCTCGACTTTAAAGTTATTCTCCTCCTCCTCTCCCCCCTCTTCATACTGTACCCTTTATATGCAGCCCACACTTAAGGAGTGGGAAGTTATGCTTTTCTCCTTTAGTATGTAGTAACTGTATAATTTATTTGAAATTCTGCATAGAAGAATGTCTCTTCTCCCCTGTGTATTAATTTATTCTGTCATTTATTTATATCAGTATGGGCTCATGGATAATAATTTTATACTTCGGGTTGTATAACCTGACACTACCACTTTATTTTGTTGCTCCAGTTGTTCCAGAATCAGCCATTGGTAGCTCTTTCAGTTGGCTTCTGTGCCCTTCTACCATATTCTCATCAATGTGTGTTTTTTTGTTTTGTTTTGTTTTGAGCACTTCCTTACTTTCTGGTACTACACAGTGCTCCAGGCTTATCTTGTGTGTTTCCTGCCCCAGTCCTAGAATCAGCCATTTCTCCAAGAGGCACTGGTTCTTTTTACTGGAGAATGTTATTAGAAACCAAGATCTAGGCATTAGGTATGGTTCTTGCTAAGAGGGTGTACTTTCAGGCCCTCTCAGCTGTCAGAGCAAAGAAATATATGTGTGTTTATTAACCCCTGTATATACACATATCTATAAATATTTCTATATGTAACCATCTGTATCTATATTAAGTTAAACATGAGTTCTTACTGATGTCTCTAGCTTTTCTTCATTACCATATGGATATTTTATCCCCTTCCCCTTGCTGATTTGTACATTTCCACTCCAACAGTGAGAAACTTGGCTCCCTACATCCACCATTTATTTACTTAATTTTTCAATTCCAGTATACATGTGTAGTAATACCAGAATTGTTAACCTGTACCCCTGCAGGAAACAACTTTATTAACTAGAATACAGTATTTATGTGCAGTCCCTTTGGCCTTTAATCTTACAGAATTCATTCATTTCCAGTTACTTAGGTCTGTACCTTTTCCCTCCTACCCGCTTCCATGAGGTTTTTCGAAATAGAGGCCCGCGAACTGCAAAAAAAAAAAAAAAAAAAAAAAGAAATAGATTTGAAATACAGTTAGATTCTCTTGTTATAGCCTGGAATTCTCTGAACCTATGATTTAAGAAAAAGTTGCATATATTAAGGTTTACTCTCTGTGTGGTAAAGTTCTGTAGGTTTTGACAAGTGCATCCTCTCATGTATGCAGTGTTACAGTATCATACGGAATAGTTTCTCTGCCCTAAAAATCCCCTGTGCTTCACTTATTCATCCCTCCCCTCCCTCCAAGCCCCTGGCAGCACACTGATCTTTGCCTTTTCTGGAATGTCATATAATTAATTGGAATCATACAATATATAGCCTTTTCAGATTGGCTTCTTTCCCTTAGCAATATGCATTTAAGATTCCCGCATGTCTTTTTGTGGCTTGAGAGCTCATTTCTTTTTATAGCTGAATGATATTCCATTGTCTAGATGTACCACTTTTGTTTATCCATTCACTTATAAAGGACATCTTGGTTGCTTCCAGTTTTTGGCAATTATGAATAAAGCTGCTATAAACATCTGTGTGCAGGTTTTTGTGTGAATATAAGTTGTCAACTCAATTGGGTAAATACCTAGGAGTGTGATTGCTGGATCTTATGGTAAGACTATGTTTAGCTTTTTAAGAAACTGTCAAACTGTCTTCCAAAGTGGTTCTACCATTGAATGAATTGCTGTTGCTCCACATCTTCACCAGCATTTGATATTATTGTGTTTTTTTTAACCAATCAAATAGGTATTTAATGGTATTTGCAGTTCTCCAATGATGAGTGATGTTGAGTAACTTTTATATGTTTATTTGCCATCTGTATTTCTTCTTTAGTGAGGTGTCTGTTCAGATCTTTTGCCCATTTTTTAATACATTAAAAAAATTTATCTATTTATTTATTTATTTTGGCTGTGCTGGGTCTTTCCTGTGGCCCACGGGCTTCTCTAGTTGAGGCTCATGGGCTCTAGAGCGCACAGGCTCAGTAGTTGCAGAACTCGGGCTTAGTTGTGGTATGTGGGATCTTAGTTCCCCGACCAGGGTTAGAACCTGGGACCCCTGCACTGGGAGTGCAGAGTCTTAACCACTGGACCACCAGGGAAGTCCCTGCCCATTTTTAACTGGCTTGTTTTCTTATTGTTGAGTTTTAAGGTTCTTTTATATTTTGGATACAAGTCCTTTATCAAATATGTGTTTTCCAAATATATTTTCCCAGTCTGTGACTTGTTTTTCTTAACAGTGTCTTTCACAGAGCAGAAGTTTTTAATTTTTATAAAATTCATCTTAGCAATTTTGTTTTTCGTGGATCACATTTTTGTTGTCTAAAATCTCATTGTCATACCCATCACTAGATTTTCTCCTGTGTTATCTTTTAGAAGTTGCATTTTTATAATCCACTTCTTAACATAACATTGGCCCAAACATATTTACAGATTATTTTGTTCTTCATATTTATACTTTTAAATGGTTGCTTTATAGTTAAATTGTTTTTCTATAATTTTCTTTATCATTCATTTCCCCCTATTGCTGACTTTTTATAAGAACAGAAATTTGGAAACAACCTAAATAATGAACATACTTGTACCTTGCTTTTTCTGTGTTCAGGATTATTTCATTTCTTTCAACAAATACTTGAGAATGGTCCAAATGCCACTGTAAAGTTCTTGCCCTCATGGAGCTCATATTATGATGATTTCCTTAGGATAAATTCTCAGTAAGGCCATTTTGGGTTGAAAGAACATGAACATTTTTATGACTTTAGATGCATATTACCAGTGAAATGGCTTTCCATTTTCTACCTGTTTATGTAGTCATCGTCTCATTTTCCACATAAGTTAACATTAAGAGTAATTGAGATAATAGTTTTGTGCTTTTAAAATTGTTAACCAGATTGTTTATTAGAAAAAATGCAAGCTTTTTAGAAACCTTTGACCATTTACTTTCTCTAGTTGTACTTCTCTTGTCCTGTCAGTAAATTAGGTGTTCTAAAATGTTATTATTTCTGAAACAAAATTCCAAAAAGTTCTTGGTATTTAGTGGTCTGGCATTGTACTTTGGTACAGACACGATCAAGCTTGACTTCTTTTGGCTATTTTTATTGCTTATGCATGTCTGAATCCCTTATCTCCAGAGTGTAAGGGCAAAGTACAGCATGATTGCTAATACAATTAGTCAGTTATGTGACTTGATTGTTTGCCTAAGTTAGATATCAAAGAGGCAGAGGTGGATGAAAAGGAGTCAACCTAAGCCAGCCAGATGATTTAACTGCAAAATTTAAAAGGACATGTCTTTACATTTCAGTAGAGTAGTTCCTTGTTTTTATAGTCTAGTGTCTAGTATAGATGTACTCAACAACTGGGCAATGAACCAGTGAAAAGTCAAAGGAAGGGTTGTTCTTTTGATGAGTTAGGGGACTGTTTTTCTCCAACTTGTAAGATCTTCACCCAATTTCCAAGAAAATATATTGCAGAGAAGATAGGGAGTTTGTTTAAAAAGCTTTGTGTAATTGAAAAGATAGAAAAGCTATGTTAAATTTTTAAAATTACCCATAGTTCCATAGTTCCCCTAACTTAGCTATTTTCATAGTTTACATACTGTGTCTATTTGGGGACAGAAATATCTTATGTGCTCATAAGATCACAATGGACGATATTTTTATATTTTAAATGCAAAAAACCTCAAACAATATTTATAGTCTTTGTTTTTTTGCATTTTACATATTATAAGGACTTTTCCATGTTTGCATATAGTCTTCATAAATATTTTTTGAGTTGTAAGTTCATTTGCTTGATGTACTTCAATGTTATTAGAAGTTTTTCTAATGTTAGCTATTTGGCTGGACAAATTCTTTTTCAAATACTCTGTGAGAAGAAAATGCTTTACAGCCTTGAATGCTTAAAAATCTAACAAGGGGATTCTAGGACTCCTAAAAAAGATCAATTATATTTATAATGTAATACAATAGTATTAAGTGTTGAGTGAGTTTGATGTTTCTCACATTATGGCTTTAATAAACTAGACAGAGATGCTGTTGCTCTCTGGCTTAATTTTATAATCATCTGTTGCTGACATTCTTAACTACACTAGGCTTGAAATACGTGTCCTGTTGTTTTTAGGAGGTTAAGACAAAAGGCCAAAGCAGTAGTAGGGGTAAAACTAGCTCTGGCTTAATTTTCTCTTCATTATTTTGTTGAAATAGGCTTGTAAGACGTGAAAGTATTGAAGGCTTAGCTTATTTTCCACAAAGATATGGGAGGTGAAGGAAAAAGGGTGTGTTTTATCCATTAAACAATTTTGTACTGCAGATATGTGTAGAGATTCATCTATTAGGATCTTCATAACAACATTGTCAATAACAGCAAAAAAAAAAATTCAGAGTAATCTAAAAGTAGAATAGGGGCTGTTTCACTCTGATGATGGACTATTTTACATTTATAAATGAGGATATTATATAATTTTATTTTAAAATCAACTTTATTGAGGTTTAATTTACATACAGTCAAATGCACACATTTTGAGAGTTTTAAATCTGAGAAAAGTATAGATCCATTTAACTACCACCCCAATCAAGATATAGAGCACATATATTACTTCAGAAAGCTTCCTTGTGTCTGTTGTACCCCCTACCCCCGCCCCCTCCCTGACAGACAACCACTGATCTGATAATTATCACTATAGAATAGTTTTGTCTATTCGGAACTTCAAATAAATGAAATCAAATCAAACAGACTCTTTTCTGCCTTCTTTGCTCAGTGTATTTTTGAGATTCATCCATATTGTGGGCATCAGTAGTTTGGTCCTTTTTATTGCTGAGCAATACTCTGTGGCATGAATGTGCCACAGTTTATCTGTTTACCTCTTGGTAGACGTTTGGCTGTTTTCAGTTTTGGACTATGATGAATAAAGCTTCAATGAACATTCAACTATAATTGTTTGTATGGACATGTTTTCATTTCTCTTGGGTAGATACGTAGGAGTGGAATTGCTAGGTCATATAGTAAATGTGTTTATGTTTCACATTATAAGAAACTGCCGGATTGTTTTTGCTTTATGCTCCCATCAGCAATGCATGAGAATTCCATCTCTTCCACATCCTTGGCAAAACTTTTTTTATTTTAACCTTTCTGTGAACATGTAGCCGTTGTGTTTTAACCTACAGAATTGAGAAGTGTCTCCTACTGCTTGCAGTTATAGGACTTTATTGTCTGTTTATTACAGGCTGCCTCTGGGGGACTTTAATTACTTTCCTGCGTGTCACAGGGGGTCAAAATAATATTCTGCTTACCACATAGAATGGCTCCTTGCTGTGGCACGTATAGTGATTGGCTGTGTCATACTTCCATCCATACCTAGTTTCATTATATACAGGTTCCTTCATAAACAGTATACAAATCCTGACTATTTAGAACTTTTTTTTCCCTGCTTTTTTGGGAGTGTTTATATTAGCTTTGCAGTTTCCTTAGCTGGCTAACTTTAGTTGAATAAAAGTCTTACTTAAAGCCACTGCCGTTAGCTAGCTAAAGGCCTCTCCAGTGGGGTCAAATTTTGGTCTTATGTAAAAAATGAGGGGCATTTTATTAAAATTATCAAGTGTATCTTTACAGTGCTGAAGACACAAAGTAATTGGGTATCATCTAGATGTGTAAGGAAACTAAATTTTGGTCTTAGTTGTGGATGGTTGGATTTTTTGGTTGCCTTCTTTTTTCCCTCAACATTTAATTTATTTTTTAAATTAATTTTATTTATTTATTTTTGGCTGCGTTGGGTCTTCCTTGCTGCGTGCGTGCTTTCTGTAGGTGTGGCGAGCGCAGGCTACTCTTCGTTGCGGTGCGTGCACTTCTCATTGCGTTGGCTTTTCTTGTTGCGGAGTATGGACTCTAGGCACGCGGGCTTCCGTAGTTGTGGCTCGCGGGCTCTGGAGTGCAGGCTCAGTAGTTGTGGCGCATGGGCTTCGTTGCTCCAGGGCATGTGAGAACTTCCCGGACCAGGGCTTGAACCCTTGTCCCCTGCGTTGGCAGGCGGATTCTTAACCACTGCGCCACCAGGGAAACCCTCTCCACATTTTATTTTGAAAAATTTCAAACATACAGAAAAGTTGAAGGAATTGCATGAGAATACCCGTTTACCACCTAGATGCTATAATTAACATTTTACTGTATTTGTTTAATCACATATCTGTTGAAAATTTTTGATGGTGTGTTTAAGCCTTTCTTTGTAGAAAAAGCATTGATGGGTAGAACTTACTGGGCAGTAGTTACTTTTGTGTGGTATAGGACTTAGTGGTTCTCTGATGCGGTAGTTCTCTTTTGAAGTTGACTATCTTGTGTTTCCTATTATCATTGGTTGAGAGCTCAGTCATTTATTTTCAAATGAATTCCATCCAGATTATGTTACAAAGACAAAAGAAAAGCAAGGGAAATTGGTCGTAGAAAGGGTTTGTTTGTATCATCAGGAGGCCAAAATACTGCCAACCTGCTTGCCCAGCTGATAGAAATGCTGTCACAGGAATAACTACCTTTTATTGAGTGATTACTGTATTCTAGAGCTTTATCTCATTTGTGGTCTTACAACAACTCTGTTATATTATTAGCCCCATTTTATGAGTTAAGAAATTGAGGCTTAATGAGATTGAATCATTTGCCAAATGTCTCATCTCTTAAATGGCACAACTGGTATTCAGACGGAAGTCTCTCTGACTCCAAAACCCATGCTTTGAACCAGAAGTCTTTAGTGCTGAAAGTTCCCTTTCTGCAGAATTTATAGTTTACATTCATTTTTGTCTTCAGAATCGGCCAAATTGGGCCACACCTAATATGAGTCTGGTATAGTAGCATTCTTGTGGAAAAGGGGATATCATATAAACATTTTTATGACTATGAAGGGCTCTTAATTCTTGAGGAGGGAGGGCCCTTTTTGAAATCAGGCATCCTGGGGTTTTTACTGACCTATTTCACTCTCTGAAGAATTAAGGAATTTCCAGCTTGTATTAAATTGTGGAATGTATAGAATTCTTTCTATAGTTGAACCAGATAAGTATTAGCAAGTGTGTTTAGAATATGACACTGGTAGTTCTTTCCGGTTTTTTTGTTTTTGTTGTTGTTTTGGGTTTTTTTAAGAGGGTTCTTGGGATGATAGCCAATTTGAAGCTTGGTCTTACTATTAAAGAAATGAAACCTAAGCAAGCTTCCTTGCTCCCTGCCTGCTTTTGGAGTAAGCCTCACTTAAGTTTGCCAATTTTCAGGGCTTATTTCTGTGAGTGACCCAAGGAACAGTGTATTCTAACTTGAAAACTGAATGGGTGGAGGTATGCATTGAAAACAATAGTTTTTAACCTTTCTGGAGATTACATACTCCTTTTTTGAAGCTGATGAAAGCTGTGGGCCCTCTTCCCAGAAAACAATGCATATATGTAGACAAATATAATTTTACATACAAATTCTGTAGGGGTTCACTGACCGCCGCCCGCCCCCAAGCCTATCGACAGCGTAGTCCAGATTAAAAATCCTTTAAAATTAGGAAAAATTAGGGAGCTGAAAAATAAGATTTGAGCATCAGTTCTTAAACTTTTTTCACAAATGCTTATCTCATAAAATTGATTATACTAACATAAAAATCATGTTTTAGTATCCAAGATATTTACTTCAGTCTCTACAGTATTAGTTTTCCTCACTTTGTTAAAAAAAAAAAATTAACAAGGATATTCGTGAGTTAAGCTAAGATTCCTAGGGATAGATCAAATTCTCTCTGTTGATTTTTAACTTTTGCCTTTTCCATTTTATTTCTTCTACCATCAAAATATTTTCCTAGAACTAGTAATTAGGTCAAAGATTCAGATGAAATGCTTTACCAATCCCCAACTTTAGGTTTACATTTATTCTTTAACCAAAATCTCTTCATAACCCATAGGTACATAGTACTTCTTTCCTTAATATACTTTCTGATATGAGTGTTCAGGCATTGATCTTGGCAAGTTACATGTTTTATTACATTAATCTTCACAACGACTCTGTTAGGGACTTATTATTGTCTCTATAAAAGCAATGCTAAGAAAGGTTAAATGACTTAAGACCAGTTCTGGCAGGGCCAGGATTTGAACCCATGTAGATCTAGCTCCAAAGCCCATTTTCTTCTGTTTTACCATCCTGCTCTATGATCAAAGAACTGATCACTTTTTCTGGCCACTGGTCTTACCTGATCTGAATTTTAAAAGCTCAAATTTCCATCAGTGGAGGGAGCTCTTTATTTTCTTCTATAGCTAGCCAGTTGTAAAATTGCTGTAGTGTGTGTGTGTGTGTGTGTGTGTGTGTGTGTGTGTGTGTGTATTTAAGTTAGATTTTAGGTTGTGAAATGTCAAGAGCACTGAATTTACTGGCTAGATTGTTAAACCTAGAATAAGGAAGGAGGCTTAGCTGGATGATCTGCCTGTTCTGTTTATATAAATGGATGTTTCAGATACCATACTCTGACAGACAATTCCAGTGATTGAAAAGTTTGTGGAAGGCTTGTTACTAAACCTAGCATCATTTGCAGGAAGGAAAAACCCTAACGGTTTGGAACAAGAGTGAAAAAGAGTTTAAAGGGTAGATAAGCTTTTATGAAATTGACTAAAGGCCAGGTGTGTATTTCCTAACCCTCTTGGGATAGCCATGGGGGGAACCTCCAGGTCAGCTAGCTGCCTAGTAGTTTTTGCTGAGATAACGGGTGGGGGTCAGCATTCTGGGAAGGTAGTTCAGTTTGCTGAGTGAGTTTTGTGAGACTCAGCATCTTTCTTGACAAAATTATTGTTCTTCCAAACCTTGTACTTTTCCTAGTTTCAGCCTTTTTATACACAGTGGAACAGGAAGGAGAATGCGTAGGTTGATTTACTGTGTAAACTTACCGGTACATTTTTTAGTTTGAACTGATTACACAGGGCTTTAAGTGAGATAGCACAGAACAGAAAAAAAAGTAGATACTAATTGAAGTGATTGGGAGAACAAAGGAAGTTGGGTCAGATAATAAAATTTTAGAGAGTTTATCTCCTTGCCTTTTTAAAAACTGAGTGATAGAGGAAACTAGTGTGTATGAAGATATATATCATTTAATTCCCAAGGTGATGAAACTTGGTATAAAGGAAAATTAAGTTGACCGATTTTAAGATATGGGGAGAAATCAGATACAAATGTAAAAGAACTATCTTAAGTCATACTTTTTGGATCTTTACAAATTAAGGGAGCATATTTTGTGAAAAATTTCTTTTGACAGAATTCCGAATTCTAAGAAATTTAAAAAGGACAAAGAACAGTTCAAATGGCAGGATTGTTAAAAGCCACTTTATTGTATTGTATACGTGCTTAGTTAGGATGAGGAAATTGGCTTTAAAAGCTTTGTTCCCTCATCAGCTTCACCCTCCTTCCCTTGTGTTTTCCTGAGGCTGTGTGTGAGGTTTTAGCATAGAGGAAGGGTAGGTCCTTTCACCTGTTGCCATTTTTTCCCCCTGCCATAAGTTCACACACACTTTTTCACATTATGATTTGTAAAAACATAAACAGCTTTTCTGGAACCAAACTGATCTTTTTATTTTGTGGTTCATACTTCATGACACTGGAGTGGGGGCAGGAGGGTGGAGCTATAAGGTGTTTGGACCCTTCTGGTTTATGGGATTGTCTTTTTCCCTTTTTCCCCTTAGGAACGGCGTGAATGTTGAGGGGGCGACACACAAGCAGGTGGTGGACCTGATCCGAGCAGGCGAGAAGGAATTGATCTTGACAGTGTTATCTGTACCTCCTCATGAGGCAGATAACCTAGATCCCAGTGACGACTCGTTGGGACAGTCATTTTATGATTACACAGAAAAGCAAGCAGTGCCCATATCGGTCCCCACATACAAACATGTGGAGCAGAATGGTGAGAAGTTTGTGGTGAGTGTCAGCCCAACTCCATCCTCAAACACCCAGCTTTTGTTTCTCCCAATCTTATCATTTATGATATATATTAGAGCACTAGGATAAATGACTGCCACCTAGGTCAGTTTGCCTACCAGGAATATGGGTTTACACATAAATAAAAGACACTGGCCCTGATTTATTGCAGGGAGTGAACTACAGTAATGGAAGAAGAGGCATATTTCTGCTTAAGTATAACTCCATTTTATTCTAGACAGTTTTAAGTTTGGATTTGGGCCTTTTGCAATCATGTGTGAGTTTATTTTGTTTGTTCTTTTATTGGTTGTCATATCTCTTTGCTAATAGCAGTCTCTCACTGTTGACTCTGTAGAGTTATAGAGCAAGATTAATTTTAAAGTGTGGTGTGTCTTCCAAAACATTTGGGTAATACAGAGTTTGTCCATGTCAGAACCTACAAGTGCCCTATACCCCACTTCACATCTTGTTCTTTTTCATTTTCTTTGGAGATATCTGTGTGAATGATTAATTCTGGTTTTCTCCAAGGTCCTCATTATATTCTGCATGCAATTCACATGGGCTATTTTATACATTTCCAGTTTCTTGCTGTTGTAGATATGCAGGAAAGCCCATCTTGAATTCTGGATGATGTGTGCCAGCCCCTTTCCCAAATGCCTTTGTTTGTTCTTTAAAACCTAATTACAACTGATAGCCCAATCTGCTTAATTTTTCCCTTGGTTGCAATATTCTTTATTTGCCTTTGATTATTTTGGGAGTGATGGTATAATGAGAAATTCATTAAGCTTTGTGGAAAATGCAGTGCATTCTGTAGGTATTGGCAAACAGACTACATGTGTTTAAAGCTGATCTGCTGTTTAATGTTACAGTCTCTGAAACTGAGATTTGTCCCCTGTATAGGAATGAGCTACTAGATATTTATGGTAAATTCTTTTTAATGGGGAGATGAGAAAAGCAAGCAAGGAAGCCTGAAAAGTTCCAGAAGGATCAAATAATGTTTGACTGCATCTGTAATTTAGCTGGAGATGATAGCATGTAGGTTTTATGTCAGTCTGGTCTATGTATTCTCCGAACCATACACACAAAATTTAGAGTTTTGTGTTTCAGAGGTGCTATACTTTTTTTTAACCATTTTTAAAATTGAAGTATAGTTAATTTACAATGTTGTGTTAGTTTCAGGTGTACAGCAAAGTGATTCAGTTATACATACACATATATATCTATTCTTTTTCAGATTCTTTTCCATTATAGGTTATTACAGGATAGTTCCCTGTGTTTCCCAAGTAGGTCCTTGTTATTTATCTATTTTATATATAGTAGTGTATATATGTTAATCCCAAACTCCTGATTTATCTCCCCCACCCCAACCTCGTGCCCCACTATCCCCTTTGTTAACCATAAGTTTGTTTTCTGTGTCTGTGAGTCTGTTTCTGTTTTGTAAATAAATTCATTTGTATCATTTTTTTTAGATTCTGCATATAAGTGGTATCATATAATATTTGTCTTTTTCTGTCTGACTTACTTCACTTAGTATGATAATCTATAGGTCCATCCATGTTGCTGCAAATGGCATTATTTCATTCTTTTTTATGGCTGAGTAATATTCCATTCTGTATATGTAGCACGTCTTCTTTATCCATTCATCTGTCATTGGACACTTAGGTTGCTTCCATGTCTTGGCTGTTGTACATAGTGCTTCTATGAACATTGGTGTGCATGTATCCTTTCAAATTAGAGTTTTTCTCCCGATATATGCCCACGAGTGGATTGCTGTGTCATATGATAACTCTATTTTTAATTTTTTAAGGAACCTCCATACTGTTTTTCATAGCGGTGGCACCAGTTTACATTCCCACCAACAGTGTAGGAAGGTTCCTTTTTCTCCACACCCTCTCCAGCGTTTATTATTTGTAGATTTTTTTTAATGGTGGCCATTTTGACTGGTGTGAGGTCATACCTCATTATAGTTTTGATTTGCATTTCTCTCATAATTAGCAATGTTGAGCATCTTTTCATGAGCCTCTATGTCTTCTTTGGAGAAATGTCTATTTAAGTCTTCTGCCCATTTTTTGATTGGGTTGTTTGGGGTTTTTTTGATATTAAGCTGTATGAACTGTTTGTATATTTTGGAAGTTAATCCCTCATCGGTAGCATCATTTGCAAATATTTTCTCCCAGTTCGTAGGTTGTCTTTTCATTTTGTTTATGATTTCCTTTGCTGTGCAAAAGCTTTTAAGTTTAGTTAGGTCCCATTTGTTTATTTTTGTTTTTACTTCCATTACTCTAGAAGATGCATCCAAAAAAATATTGCTATGATTTTGTTTTGTCAAAGAGTGTTCTGCCTATGTTTTCCTCTAGGAGTTTTATAGTATCTGGTCTTACATTTAGGTCTTTAATCCATTTTGAGTTTATTTTTGTATCTGGTGTTAGAGAATGTTCTAATTCATTCTTTTACACGTAGCTGTCCAGTTTCCCCAGCACCACTTATTGAAGAGACTGCCTTTTCTCCATTGTATATTTTTGCCTCATTTGTCATAGATTAATTGATCATAAGTGTGTGGGTTTTTTCCTGCGCTTTCTATCCTGTTCCATTGATCTATATGTCTGTTTTTGTGCCAATACTACACTGTTTTGATTACTGTAGCTTTGTAGTACAGTCTGAAGCCAGGGAGCATGATTCCTCTAGCTCCATTCTTCTTTCTCAAGATTGTTTTGGCTATTTAAGGTGTTTTGTGTTTCCATACAAATAAAAAACTTTTTTGTTCTAGTTTTGTGAAAAATGCCACTGGTAATTTGATAGGGATTGTGTTGAATCTGTATATTGCCTTGGGTAGTCATGGTAATTTTAACAATATTGATTATTTCAATCCAAGAACATGGTATATTTTTCCATCTGTTTGTGTCATCTTCAGTTTCTGTTATCAGTGTCTTATAGTTTTTGTAATACAAATCTTTTGCCTCCTTAGCTAGGTTTATTCCTAAGTATTTTATTCTTTTTGATATGATGGTAAATGGGATTGTTTCCTTAATTTCTCTTTCTGATATTTCATTTTTAGTGTATAGAAATGCAACAGATTTCTGTATATTAATTTTGCATCCAGCAACTTTACTGAATTCATTGATGAGCTCTAGTAGTTTTCTGGTAGCATCTTTAGGATTTTCTATGTCTAGCATCATGTCATTTGCAAACAGTGACAGTTCTGTTTCTTCTTTTCCAATTTGGATTCCTTTTATTTCTTTTTGTCTCTGATTGCTGTGGCTAGGGCTTCCAAAACTGTGTTGAATAAAAGTGGTGAGAGTGGGCATCCTTGTCTTGTTCCTGATCTTAGAGGAAATGCTTTCAGCTTTTCATCATTGAGTATGATGTTAGCTGTGGGTTTGTCATATATGACCTTTATTTATTTTATTTTAAAATTTATTTATTTAATTTATTTATTTTGGGCTACATTGGGGCTTCGTTGCTGCGCGCAGGCTTTTCTCTAGTTGCGGTGAGTGGGGGCTACTGTTCATTGCGGTGTGTGCGCTTCTCATCATGGTGGCTTCTCTTCTTTCTTGTTGCCGAGCACGGGACCACGGGCTTCAGTAGTTGTGGCACGCGGGCTCAGTAGTCGTGGCTCGAGGGCTGTAGAGTGCAGGCTCAGTAGTTGTGGTGCATGGACTTAGTTGCTCCACGGCATGTGGGATCTTCCTGGACCAAGGATAGAACCCGTGTCTTCTACATTGGCAGGCAGATTCTTAACCACTGCGCCACCAGGGAAGTCCCTATATGACCTTTATTATGTTGAAGTATGTTTCCTCTGTGTCCACTTTCTGAAGAGATTTTATCATAAATGGATGTTGAATTTTATCAAAAGCTTTTTCTGCATCTATTGAGATGATCATATGGTTTTATTCTTCAGTTTGTTAGTGTGGTGTATCACGTTGATTTGCAGATGTTGAAGAATACTTGCATCCCTGGAATAAATCCCACTTGGTCATGGTGTATGACCCTTTTAATGTATTGTTGGAGTTGGTTTGCTAGTATTTTTTTTAAATTAATTTATTATTTATTTTTGGCTGCATTGGGTCTTCGTTGCTGCGCAAGGGCTTTTCTGTAGTTGTGGCGAGCGGGGGCTACTCTTCATTGCGGTGTGCGGGCTTCTCATTGCAGTGGCTTCTGTTGTTGCGGAGCATGGGCTGTAGGCGTGTGGGCTTCAGTAGTTGTGGCATGCAGGCTCAGTAGTTGTGGCTCGCAGGCTCTAGAGCACAGGCTCAGTAGGTGTGGTGCACAGGCTTAGTTGCTTTGAGGCATGTGGATCTTCCCGCACCAGGGCTCGAACCCGTGTCCTCTGCGTTGGCAGGCAGTTCCTTAACCACTTTGCCACCAGGAAAGTCCCAGTTTGCTAGTATTTTGTTGAGGATTTTTATATCTATGTTCATCAGTGATACTGGCCTGTAATTTTCCTTTTTTGTGATATCTTTGTTTGGTTTTGGTATCAGGGTGATGGTGGCCTCATAGAATGAGTTAGTAAGTGTTCGTTCCTCTGCAATTTTTTAGAATAGTTTCAGAAGGATAGGTGTTAACTCTTCTCTAGATGTTAGTAGAATTCACCTGTGAAGCCATCTGGTCTTGGACTTTTGTTTGTTGGGAGTTTTTAAATTACTGATTCAATTTCAGTACTGGTAATTGGTCTCTTTATATTTTCTATTTCTTCCTGCTTCAGTCTTGGGAGATTGTACCATTCTAAGAATATGTCCATTTCTTCTAGGTTGTCCATTTTATGGATGTATAGTTTCTCGTAGTAGTCTCTTATGATCCTTTGTAGAGGTGCTATACTTTTAATCATAAGACAAGTAAGAAGTAGAAATCAAGATTGGGCCCTAAAAATGGAGCAGATTGGATATTGAGACCTTTGGGGAATTACCTAAGACCTCGAGAACCTCTGTAGACTTAGAAAAGGAATGAAACTACTAATTGTCCTTTTTTAAAAAATCAACTTTATTGAGCATAATTTACTAACATTAACATTCACCCATGTTAAATGTCTAGTTTCATGAGTTTTAATTAAAGCACATAGTTTTATAATCACCACAATCAAGATATAGAACATTTTCATTGTCCCAGGAAGTTCCCTCATGCCCCTTTGTAGTCAGTCCTCTTTCCCTTCCACTGCCTCTGTCAACCACTGATCACCTTTCTGTTACTGTATTTTGCCTTTTTTAGAATGTCAAATAAATGGAAGCATACAATATGTAGTCTTTCATGTCTAGCTTTGTTCACTTAGTGTAGTCCTTTAAGATTGATACATGAGGGCTTCCCTGGTGGCGCAGTGGTTGAGAGTCCGCCTGCCGATGCAGGGGACACGGGTTCGTGCCCCGGTCCGGGAAGATCCCACATGCCGCAGAGTGGCTGGGCCCGTGCGCCATGGCCGCTGAGCCTGCACGTCCGGAGCCTGTGCTCCGCAATGGGAGAGGCCACAACAGTGAGAGGCCCGCGTACCGAAAAAAAAAAAAAGATTGATACATGTTGTTGCATATATCAATAGTTTATTCCTTTTTAATTACTGATAGTATTCCATTAGATGGATTTACTACAGTTTATTTATCTGTTCGCTTATTGTTGCCCATTTGTGTTGTTTCCAGTTTGGGGCTATTATTACTGAAGCTGCCATGAAATAACATTAATGTACAGGTCTTTATGTAGATTTATGTTTTCATTTCTCTTGAGTACATACGCAGCTAGAAGTGGAATTGCAGGGTCAAATGAGAAATTGTCAAACTGTTTTCCAAAGAGGCTGTACTGTTTTTGTATTCTCATCTGTAGTGGAGAGTTCCAGTTGCTCCATAACCTCTTGAACACTTGGTATTTTCAGTTTTTTAAATTCTAGCCATTCTAGTGAGTATAGTGGTGTTTCATTCTGATTTTAATTTTGCATTTGCCTAATGACTCATGATGAGTGTATTTTCATGTGCTTAATGGCTTTTCTTATATCTTCATTGTTAAAGTATCTGCTCTGCTCTTGCCCATTTAAAAAATTGGGCTGGGGCTTCCCTGGTGGTGCAGTGGTTGAGAGTCCGCCTGCCGATGCAGGGGACACGGGTTCGTGCCCCGGTCCGGGAAGATCCCACATGCCGCGGAGCGGCTGGGCCTGTGAGCCATGGCCGCTGAGCCTGCGTGTCTGGATCCTGCGCAAAAGGGCTGTTTGTCTTATTTTGTTTTAAGTGTTATTTATGTATACTGTATATAAGTCTTTTATCAGATAAATGCTTTGTAAAATATTTCTCCCAGTCTGAGGCTTGCCTTTTTATTTTATTTTTAACAGTGTCTTTCAAAAAAACAAGTTTTAAACGCTGATGAAGTGTAGTTTGTCAATTTCTTTCTTTTATGAATAATGCTTTTTGTGTTCTAAGAAATCTGCCTACCTCAAGAACACAAATTTTTATGTTTTCTTCTAAAAGTTTTATAGTTTTAGCTTTCTGATTTTGTAATAACTTTATTTCGAGGTATGATTCACATACCATAAATTCACCCATTTAAAGTGTACAATTCAGTGGTTCTTAATATGCTCACAGAATTGTGCAACTATCACCACAATTTTAGAACATTTTCATCATCTCAGAAAGAAACTCTAGGGGCTTCCCTGGTGGCGCAGTGGTTGAGAATCTGCCTGCCAATGCAGGGGACACAGGTTTGAGCCCTGGTTTTGGAGAATCCCACATGCCGTGGAGCAGCTAGGTCCGTGAGCCACAGCTACTGAGCCTGTGCGTCTGGAGCCTGTGCTCTGCAACGAGAGGCCGCGACAGTGAGAGTCCCGCGCACCGCCATGAAGAGTGGCCCCCGCTCACCGCAACTGGAGAAAGCCCTCTCACAGAAACGAAGACCCAACATAGCCATAAATAAATAAATAAATTTATTTAAAAAAAAAAAAAAAAAAAGAAACTCTATACCCTTTAGCCATCATTCTCCAAACCTCCTATCCCCTCTAGTCCTAGGCAACCACTAATCTACTTTCCATCTCTATAGATTTGCCTATTCTGGATGTTTCATATAAGTGAAGCCATATGTATTTTCAAGGTTTATCCATGTTGTAGCATGTATCAGCCAAATGACACTCCATTGTATGAATATAGCACATTTAATTTATCTGTTCTTCAATTGATGGACATTTGGGGTTCTTTATATTTTTTGCCTCTTGTGTATATTGCTGGTATGAGCATGTGTGTACGAGTTTTTGTGTGGACACCTGTTTTCATTTCTCTTGGAAAGAAATACTTAGGAGTAGAATTGCTGGGTCATGTGGTAACTCTTACGTTTAACCTTTTGAGGAAATGCCAAACTGTTTTCCAAAGTGGCCGCATCATAGTTTTATTCTTATGTTTAGGCCTGTGATCCATTTTGAGTTGATGGTTGTATATTGTATGATATAAGGGTCAAGGTTATTTTTTTCCCCCATATAGGTATCTAGTTTTAGCAACTTGTGTTGAAAAGAATATTCTTTCCGCACTGAAGTACCTTGACATTATTGTTGAAGATCAGTTGAACATATATGTATGGTTTTATTTCTGTATACTGTTCTGTTCCATTGAGTGTATGTCTGAACATTTTAATATTTATGTCATTTTGATGTTGTTCTCTTTTTAGTGTCTTTTTCATTGGGAATGGGTCATATCTTCTTGGTTCTTTGTACAGTGAGTAATTTTAGATTGTATCCTGGGTATTGTGAATGTTACATTGTGTAGACTCTGGATTCTGTGATATTCCTCCGAGGAATATTGATGTATTTGTTTTACTTGGCAGTTAACTGTAAGCTGTGTCAGCTTCTGTGAGTTGCACTTCAAGTCTCATTTCAATTCTTTCAGCTTTTGCTGTGCTACTTTTGAGTCTGTCTTGCATATATATCATTTAGGGAGGGATCAGCCTGAGATGTATGTGATGTTCGTTCACGGAATTAAGGCATCCCCTTTTCTGGTTCTGTCTCTTTTCGGATTCTCTACTCATTTTGGTGGCATCCATGATTGCCCAGAACCTTTCTCTCTTTCCTCTGGCCAGAAAGATGTCACAGTTTTCCTTGGAGTTTTAGTTGCTTAAGTTATGCTAATTTGTGACTGATGCCCACTATCAGGGCAAAATCCCCTAAAAGCAGGAAACTCCCCAACTCTGTCAATTGCTTCATGTTTTGACTCCCCTTTACAATTTTAGTGTACCATTCAGAATCCTCAGGTTATTGGTTTTTGTATTTTTCCAGAGCTTTTAGTTGTTCACTGGGAGGGTTGGTATATAGAGAGTTTACCTGAAGCAGAATCTTCAGTTCTATCCATTTTTTCTTTATGTATAATGAAGTCATTATGTCTCCTTGATGAATTGACACCTTAAACATCTCTTGCATTGTTCTTTGTTCTGAAGTCTCTCTCTAATATTAACATATAGCCACTAATAGCCACTTCAGCTTTCTTTTGGTTATTGTTTTCATTGGATATCTTTTCCATTCTTTTACTTTTAACCTATCTGTATAATTATACTTAAAATGGGTTTCTTGTAGACACCATATAGTTGTGTCTTGCTTTTTTTGTGCAATCTGGCAATCTTGGTCTTTTACTTGGAGTGTATAGTCTGCATACTTAGTATAATTATTTTATTTATTTATTTTTAAATTAATTTATTTTTGGCTGCATGGGGTCTTCTTTGCTGTGCGCGGGCTTTCTCTAGTTGTGGTGAGCAGGGGCTACTCTTCGTTGTGGTGTGCGGGCTTCTCATTGTGGTGGCTTCTCTTGTTGTGGAGCACAGGCTCTAGGTGCGTGGGCTTCAGTAGTTGTGGCTCGCAGACTCTAGAGTGCAGGCTCAGTAGTTGTGGCACATGGGTTCAGTAGCTGTGGCTCGCGGGCTCTAGAGCGCAGGCTCAGTAGTTGTGGCGCACGGGCTTAGTTGCTCCGCGGCATGTGGGATCTTCCCGGACCAGGGCTCAAACCCGTGTCCCCTGCGTTGGTAGGCGGATTCTTAACCACTGTGCCACCAGGGAAGTCCCAGTATAATTATTGATGTAGTTAGATTTAAATCTACCATATTCTTTATTATCTATATCTCATGTGTTCTTTATTCCTTTTTTCCTCCTTTCTTGCCTTCATTTCGATTAATAGAGTATTTTTAATGATCCCATATTATCTCCATATAATTGTTGTTTTATTTTGTTGGTGGTTGTTCTACATTTACAGGATACATCTTTTTAAGTATTATCTTCAAATAATACAATATTACTTCTCATTTAGTGTAAGAATTTTATAGCAGTACATTTCATTTCCACCTTCTATCCTTTGTGCTGTTGTTATACATTTTACTTCTATATGTACTATAAAGTCCATGATATTTTGTTGTTGTCTTTGCTTTAAATAATTAAATTATTTAATAATAATAATTATTATTATTAATTATTTATATTATATATAAATTATATATTATATATAATTATATTATAATTATTAATTATAATAATTAATTATAATTATTATTAATAAATAATAATTTAATAATTTAAATAATTAAAGAGGGGACTTCCCTGGTGGTCCACTGGGTAAGAATCTGCACTCCCAGTGCAGGGGGCCTGGATTCGATCCCTGGTCTGGGAACTAGATCCCACATGCATGCCACAACAAGGAGTCTGCATGCCGCAACTAAGAGTCCGCACGCTGCAACTAAGAGTCCACGTGCTGCAACTAAGAGTCCACGTGCTGCAACTAAGAGTCCACGTGCGGCAACTAAGAGTCTGCATGCTGTAACTAAGAAGCCCGCATACTGCAGCTAAAGATCCCGCATGTGGCAACTAAACACGCCACAACGAAGATCCCGTGTGCCACAGCTAAGACCTGGCACAGCCTAAGTAAATAAATATTAAAAAAAAAATTAAAGAGATTGAAAATGAGAAGAGTTTCTTTATATTCAAGCACATATTTACCATTCCTGGTGTCCTTCATTCCTTTGTGTAACTGCAGTTTCCATCTGGTATCATATTGATTCTTCCTGAAGAATTTCCATTAATATTCTTGTAGTGTAGATCTGCTGGCAGTGAATTCTCTCAGCTTTTGTTGATCTGAAAAAGTCTTTATTTCACCCTTATTTTATTTTATTCTTTTTCGGAGTTTGTAAGTTGTGTTCTGACACCTTTTTAAAATGTGCAGTTATGTCAGGGACACAACTTGACCCAAACTAAACCTGTGGTAAGAGCTGGGTTTAAAAGGGTCTAGTTTCATTTTCCCTTAGGAGGTTTTTATTTATTTATTTTAAAAATTTTATTGGGGCTTCCCTGGTGGCACAGTGGTTGAGAGTCCGCCTGCTGATGCAGGGGACACGGGTTCGTGCCCCGGTCTGGGAAGATCCCACATGCCGCGGAGCGGCTGGGCCCGTGAGCCATGACAGCTGAGCCTGCGTGTCCAGAGCCTGTGCTCCGCAACAGGAGAGGCCACAACAGTGAGAGGCCTGCGTACCGCAAAAAAAAAAAAAAAAAAAAAAATTTATTGAAGTGTAGTTGATTTACAATGATGTGCCAGTTTCTGCTGTACAGCAAAGTGACACAGTTATACATACATATATCTATATATATATCTATATATACTCTTTTTCATATTCCTTTTTTCTTTTTAAATTTTTGAATTTTTATTTTTTTATACAGCAGATTTTTATTAGTCATCAATTTTATACACATCATTGTATACATGTCAATCCCAATCGCCCAATTCATCACACCACCATCCCCACCCCCCACCCCCCTGCTGCTTTCCCCCCTTGGTGTCCATACGTTTGTTCTCTACATCTGTGTCTCAATTTCTGCCCTGCAGACTGGTTCATCTGTACCATTTTTCTAGGTTCCACATATATGCGCTAATATATGATATTTGTTTTTTTCTTTCTGACTTACTTCACTCTGTATGACAGTCTCTAGATCCATCCACGTCTCAACAAATGACCCAATATCATTCCTTTTTAGAGCTGAGTAATATTCCATTGTATATATGTACCACATCTTCTTTATCCATTCGTCTGTCAATGGGCATTTAGGTTGCTTCCATGACCTAGCTATTTTAAACAGTGCTGCAATGAACATTGGGGTGCATGTGTCTTTTTGAATTATGGTTTTCTCTGGGTATATGCCCAATAGTGGGATTGCTGGGTCATATGGTAATTCTATTTTTAGTTTTTTAAGGAACCTCCATACTGTTCTCCATAGTGGGTGTATCAATTTACATTCCCACCAACGGTGCAAGAGGTTCCCTTTTCTCCACACTCTTTCCAGCATTTATTGTTTGTAGATTTTCTGATGATGCCCATTCTAACTGGTGTGAGGTGATACCTCATTGTAGTTTGGATTTGTATTTCTCTAATAATTAGTGATGTTGAGGAGCTTTTCATGTGCTTCTTGGCCATCTGTATGTCTTCTTTGGAGAAATGTCTATTTAGGTCTTCTGCCCGTTTTTGGATTGGGTTGTTTGGTTTTTTAATATTGAGCTGCATGAGCTGTTTATATATTTTGGAGATTAATCCTTTGTCTGTTGATTCATTTGCAAATATTTTCTCCCATTCTGAGGGTTGTCTTTTCGTCTTGTTAATGGTTTCCTTTTTTTTTTTAAATTTAATTTATTTATTTATGGCTGTGTTGGGTCTTCGTTTCTGTGCGAGGGCTTTCTCCAGTTGCAGCAAGTGGGGGCCACTCTTCATGGCGGTGCACAGGCCTCTCACTGTCGAGGCCTCTCTTGTTGTGGAGCACAGGCTCCAGATGCGCAGGCTCAGTAACTGTGGCTCACGGGCCTAGTTGCTCCGTGGCATGTGGGATCTTCCCAGACCAGGGCTGGAACCCGTGTCCCCTGCATTGGCAGGCAGATTCTCAACCACTGCGCCACCTGGGAAGCCCTGTGGTTTCCTTTGCTGTGCAAAAGCTTTGAAGTTTCATTAGGTCCCATTTGTTTATTTTTGTTTTTATTTCCATTACTCTAGGAGGTGGATCAAAAAAGATCTTGCTGTGAGTTATGTCGAAGAGTGTTCTTCCTATGTTTTCCTCGAAGAGTTTTATAGTGTCTGGTCTTATGTTTAGGTCTCTAATCCATTTTGAGTTTATTTTCATGTATGGTGTTAGGGAGTGTTCTAATTTCATTCTTTTACATGTACCTGTCCAGTTTTCCCAGCACCACTTATTGAAGAGACTGTCTTTTCTCCATTGTATATCCTTGCCTCCTTTGTCATGGATTAGTTGACCATAGGTGCATGGGTTTATCTCTGGGCTTTCTATCTTGTTCCATTGATCTGTGTTTCTGTTTTTTGTGCCAGTACCGTATTGTCTTGATTACTGTAGCTTTGTAGTATAGTCTGAAGTCAGGGAGTTGAATTCCTCCACCTCCATTTTTTTCCCTCAAGACTGCTTTGGCTGTTCGGGGTCTTTTGTGTCTCCATACAAATTTTAAGATTTTTTGTTCTAGTTCCGTAAAAAATGCCATTGGTAATTTGATAGGGATTGCATTGAATCTGTAGATTGCTTTGGGTAGTATAGTCATTTTCTCAGTATTGATTCTTCCAGTCCAAGAACATGGTATATCTCTTCATCTGTTGGTATCATCTTTAATTTCTTTCATCAGTGTCTTATAGTTCTCTGCATACAGGTCTTTTGTCTCCCTTGGTAGGTTTATTCCTAGGTATTTTATTCTTTTTGTTGCAATGGTAAATGGGAGTGTTTCCTAAATTTCTCTTTTGGATTTTTCATCATTAGTGTATAGGAATGCCAGAGATTTCTGTGCATTAATTTTGTATCCTGCAACTTTACCAAATTAATTGATTAGCTCTAGTAGTTTTCTGGTGGCATCTTTAGGATTCTCTATGTACAGTATCATGTCATTTGCAAACAGTGACAGTTTTACTTCTTCTTTTCCAATTTGTATTCCTTTTATTTCTTTTTCTTCTCTGATTGCCGTGGCTAGGACTTCCAAAACTATATTGAATAATAGTGGTGAGAGTGGACATCCTTGCCTTTTTCCTGATCTTAGAGGAAATGCTTTCAGTTTTTCACCATTGACAATGATGTTTGCTGTGGTTTGTCATATATGGCCTTTATTATGTTGAGGTAGGTTCTCTCTATGCCCACTTTCTGGAGAGTTTTTATCATAAATGGGTGTTGAATTTTGTCAAAAGCTTTTTCTGCATCTATTGAGGTGATCATATGGTTTTTACTTTTCACTTTGTTAATATGCTGTATCACATTGATTGATTTGCGTATATTGAAGAATCCTTGCCTTCCTGGGATAAATCCCACTTGATCATCGTGTATGATCCTTTTAATGTGTTATTGGATTCTCTATGCTAGTATTTTGTTGAGGATTTTTGCATCTGTATTCATCAGTGATAATTGGTCTGTAATTTTCTTTTTTTGCAGTATCTTTGTCTGGTTTTGGTATCAGGGTGATGGTGGTCTCATAGAATGAGTTTGGGAGTGTTCCTTCCTCTGCAATTTTTTGGAAGAGTTTGAGAAGGATGGGTATTAGCTTTTCTCTAAATGTTTAATAGAATTCACCTGGAAAGCTGTCTGGTCCTGGACTTTTGTTTGTTGGAAGATTTTTAATCACAGTTTCAATTTCATTACTTGTGATTGGTCTGTTCATATTTTCTATTTCTTCCTGGTTTAGTCTTGGAAGCTTATACCTTTCTAAGAATTTGTCCATTTCTTCCAGGTTGTCCATTTTATTGGCTTAGAGTTGCTTGTAGTAGTCTCTTAGGATGTTCTGGATTTCTGTGGTGTCTGTTGTAACTTCTCCTTTTTCATTTCTAATTTTATTGATTTGAGTCCTCTCCCTCTTTTTCTCGATGAGTCTGGCTAATGGTTTATCAATTTTGTTTATCTTCTTAAAGAATCAGCTTTTAGTTTTATTGATCTTTGTTATTGTTTTATTTGTTTCTATTTCATTTATTTTTGCTCTGATCTTTATGATTTCTTTCCTTCTGCTAACTTTGGGTTTTGTTTTTTCTTCTTTCTCTAGTTCCTTTAGGTGTAAGGTTAGATTGTTTATTTGAGATTTTTCCTGTTTCTTGATGTAGGCTTGTATAGCTATAAACTTCCCTCTTAGAACTGCTTTTGCTGTATCCCGTAGGTTTTGGATCATTGTGTTTTAATTGTCATTTGTCTCTAGGTATTTTTTGATTTTCTCTTTGATTTCTTCAGTGATCTCTTGGTTATTTAGTAATGTATTGTTTAGCCTTCATGTGTTTGTGTTTTTTACTTTTTTTCCCTGTAATTCATTTCTAATCTCATAGCATTGTGGTCGAAAAGATGCTTGATATGATTTTAGTTTTCTTAAACTTACTGAGGCTTGATTTGTGACCCAAGATGTGATCTCTCCTGGAGAATGTTCCATGCACACTTGAGAAGAAAGTATAATCTGCTGTTTTTGGATGGAATGTCCTAAAAATATCAATTAAATCTATCTGGTCTATTGTGTCATTTAAAGCTTCTGTTTCCTTATTTATTTTCATTTTGGATGATCTGTCCATTGGTGTAAATGAGGTATTAAAGTCCCCCACTATAATTGTGTTACTGTCGATTTCCTCTTTTAGAGCTGTTAGCAGTTGCCTTATGTATTGAGGTGCTCCTGTGTTGGGTGCATATATATTTATAATTGTTATATCTTCTTCTTGGATTGATCCCTTGATCATTATGTAGCGTCCTTCCTTGTCTCTTGTAACATTATTTTAAAGTGTATTTTATCTGATATGAATATTGTTACTCCAGCTTTCTTTTGATTTCCATTTGCATGGAATATCTTTTTCCATCCTGTCACTTTCAGTCTGTATGTGTCCCTACGTCTGAAGTGGGTCTCTTGTAGACAGCGTATATATGGGTCTTGTTTTTGTATCCATTCAGCAAGCCTGTGTCTTTTGGTTGGAGCATTTAATCCATTCACGTTTAAGGTAATTATCGATATGTATATTCCTGTGACCATTGTCTTAATTGTTTTGGGTTTGTTTTTGTAGGTCCTTTTCTTCTCTTATGTTTCCCACTTAGAGAAGTTCCTTTAGCATTTGTTGTAGAGCTGGTTTGGTGGTGCTGAATTCTCTTAGCTCTCGCTTCTCTGTAAAGCTTTTGATTTCCCCAGCGAATCTGAATGAGATCCTTGCCGGGTAGAGTAATCTTGGTTGTAGGTTCTTCCTTTTCATCACTTTAAGTATATCATGCCACTCCCTGCTGGCTTGTAGAGTTTCTGCTGAGAAATCAGCTGTTAACCTTATGGGAGTTCCCTTGTATGTTATTTGTCATTTTTCCCTTGCTGCTTTCAATAATTTTTCTTTGTCTTTAATTTTTGCCAGTTTGATTACTGTGTGTCGGCATGTTTCTCCTTGGGTTTATCCTGTATGGGACTCTGCTCTTCCTGAACTTGGCTGGCTATTTCCTTTCCCATGTTAGGGAAGTTTTCGATTATAATCACTTCAAATATTTTCTCTGGTCCTTTCTCTCTCCCTTCTTCTTCTGGGACCCCTATAATGCAGATGTTGTTGCATTTAATGTTGTCCGAGAGGTCTCTTAGGCTGTCTTCACTGCTTTTCATTCTTTTTTCTTTATTCTGTTCTGCAGCAGTGAATTCCACCATTCTGTTTTCTAGGTCACTTATCCATGCTTCTGCCTCAGTTATTCTGCTATTGATTCCTTCTAGTGTAGTTTTCATTTCAGTTATTGTATCGTTCATCTCTGTTTGTTTGTTCTTTACTTCTTCTAAGTCTTTGTTAAACATTTCTTGCATCTTCTCGATTTTTGCCTCCATTCTTTTTCCGAGGTCCTGGATCATTCTCACTATCATATTCTGAATTCTTTTTCTGGAAGGTTGCCTATCTCCACTTCATTTAATTGTTTTTCTGGGGTTTTAGCTTTTTCCTTCATCTGATACATAGCCCTCTGCCTTTTCATCTTGTCTATCTTTCTGTGAATGTGGTTTTTGTTCCACAGGCTGCAGGATTGTAGTTCTTCTTGCTTCTACTCTCTGCCCTCTGGTCCACCCTTATGTTTGAAAGATATTTTTACAGGGCATAATATTCTGGGATGATGGTTTTTTCTTTCAGTACTTTAAAAATGTCACACCAAGGAACCAGCTCTTAGTTTCGTCAATTTTTTCTATTGTTTTGTTGTTGTCATTGTGTTATTTAGTCTCTATTTCATTTATTTCTGCTCTGATCTGTATGATTTCTTCTACTAACTTTGTTTTGTTTGCTCTTTTTCTAGTTACTTTAGGTGTAAAATTAGCTTGTTTATTTGAGATATTTCTTTTCTCCTGTGGTAGGCTTGTATCGCTGTAAACTTCCCTCTTAGAACTGCTTTTCCTGTGTCACATAGATTTTGGATTGTTGTGTTTTCATTTTCATTTGTCTCCAGGTATTTTAAAATTTCTTTGATTTCTTCAGTGACCCATTGGGTGTTGAGTAGCACATTGTTTAGCCTCCATGTGTTTGTGATTTTTGCAGGTTTTTCTTGTAGTTCATTTCTAGTCTTATAGCATTGTGGTCAGAAAAGATGCTTGATATGTTTTCAGTTTTAAATTTACTGAGACTTGTTTTGTGACCTAGCATGTTATCTATTCTGGAGAATGTTCCACGTGCACTTGAAAAGAATGAGCAATTTGCTGCTTTTGGATGGAATGTTCTATATATATCTAATCCATCTAGTTAAGTCTATCTAATCTAATGGGTCATTTAAGGCTAGTGTTCTGTTATTGATCTTCTGTTTGGATCATCTGTCCATTGTTGTAGGTGGGGTGTTAAAGTCCCCTACTGTCTTTGTGTTACTGTCAGTTCTCCCCCTCTGTGTCTATTAATGTTTGCTTTATGTATTCAGTGCTCCTATGTTGGATGCATATATATTTATAGTTGTTATATCTTCTTCTTGGATTTATTCATTGATCGTTATGTAACGTCCTTCTTTATCTCTTATTACAGACCTTGTTTTATAGTCTATTTGGTCTGATATAAGTATTGCTATTCTGGCTTTCTTTACATTTTCATTTGCATGGAGTACCTTTTTCTATTCCTTCACTTTCTGCCTGTGTGTGTCTTTATATCTGAAGTAAGTCTCTTTTAGGCAGCATATATATGGTTCTTGTTTTTGTATCCATTCAGCAACTCTATGTCTTTTTTTTTTTTTTTTTTTGCGGTACGTGGGCCTCTCACTGTTGTGTGCTCTCCTGTTGCGGAGCACAGGCTCCGGACGCGCAGGCTCAGCAGCCATGGCTCACAGGCCCGGCCGCTCTGCAGCATGTGGGATCCTCCCAGACCGGGGCACGAACCTGCATCTCCTGCATCAGCAGGTGGACCCTCAACCACCACGCCACCAGGGAAGCCCAACTCTATGTCTTTTTTTTTTTTTTTTTTTTTTGCTGTATGCGGGCCTCTCACTGTTGTGGCCTCTCCCGTTGCAGAGCACAGGCTCCGGACGCCCAGGCTCAGCGGCCATGGCTCACGGGCCCAGCCGCTCCGCGGCATGTGGGATCTTCCCAGACTGGGGTACAAACCCGTGTCCCCTGCATCAGCAGGCGGACTCTCAACCACTGCACCACCAGGGAAGCCCATATGTCTTTTGATTGGAGCATTTAGCCCATTTACATTTGAAGTAATTATTGATAGGTTTGTACTTATTGCCATTTTATTGTTTTGGGGTTGCTTTTATTGCTCTTATTGTTCTTTTCTTTTTTTTTTGGCTCTCTTTCCATATCTTTAGTGTTATGTTTGGATTCCTTTCTCTTCTTTGTGTGTATATCTTTTATAGACTTTTGGTTTGTGATTACCATGAAGTATATATATAGCAATCTATCTGTCCATCTATTTATATGATTATTTTAAGTTGCTGATCTCTTAATTTCGAATGCATTTTAACAATCCTGCATTTTTACTCCTCGCCACATTTACTGTTTTTTTTTTTGCGGTACGTGGGCCTCTCACTGTTGTGGCCTCTCCCATTGCGGAGCACAGGCTCCGGACGCGCAGGCTCAGTGGCCATGGCTCACGGGCCGAGCCGCTCCGCGGCATGTGGGATCTTCCCAGACTGGTGCACGAACCCGTGTTCCCTGCATTGGCAGGCCGACTCTCAACCAGTGCACCACCTGGGAAGAACCACGTTTACTGTTTTTTTTTTTTTTTTTTTTTTTTTTTGCGGTACGTGAGCCTCTCACCATTGTGGCCTCTTCTGTTGCGGAGCACAGGCTCCGGATGCGCAGGCTCAGCGGCCATGGCTCACGGGCCCAGCCACTCCGTGGCATGTGGGATCCTCCCGGACCGGGGCACGAACCCGCGTCCCCTGCATTGGCAGGCAGACTCCCAACCACTGCGCCACCAGGGAAGCCCACGTTTACTGTTTTTAACATCATCTTGTACATCCTTTTTTGGTGTGTGTATCCATTAACTGCTTATTGTGATATTGATGATTACGATACTTTTGTCTTTTAACCTTCCTACTAGCTTTATAAGTGGCTGATCAACTACCTTCATTGTATGTTTGCCTTTACCAACGAGATTTTTCCTTTCATAATTTCTTCTTTCTAGTTGTGGTCTTTTCTGCATAGAGACATCCCTTTAACATTTCTTGTAAAGTTGGTTTCATGGTGCTAAACTCTTGCAGCTTTTTCCTGTCTGTAAAACTTTTGATTTCTCCTTCAAATCTGAATGATTTGAATAATTATTCAAATTATTGAATAATTTGCCAGGTAGAGTATTCTTGGTTGTAGGTTTTTTCTTTTCATTACTGTAAATATATTGTGCCACTCCCTTCTGGCCTGCAGAGTTTCTGCTGAAAAGTCAACTGATAGCCTTATGGGAGTTCCCTTGTGCATAACTAGTTGCTTTTCCCTTGCTGCTTTTAATATTCCTTCTTTATCTTTAATTTTGGCTATTTTAATTACAATGTGTCTTGGTGTGGTCCTCTTTGGGTTGATCTTGTTTGGGACTCTGTGCTTCCTGGATATGGATGTCTGCTTTCTTTCCCAAGTTAGGGAAGTTTTTAGCTATTATGTCTTCTAATACGTTCTCTGCACCTTTTTCTCTCTCTTCTCCTTCTGGGACCCCTGTTATGTGAATGTTATAAGCTTGATGTTGTCCTAGAGGTGTCTTAAACTGTCCTCATTTTTAAAAATTATTTGTCCTTTTTTCTGTTCAGCTTGAGTGATTTCCTCCACTCTGTCTTCCAGTTTTCTGATCCATTCCTCTGTATCATCTAATCTCCTGTTGAATCCTTCTAGTGTATTTTTAATTTTAGTTATTGTATTTTTCATCTCGGTTTGGTTCTTCTTTATATTTTCTAACTCTTTGTTAAAAACTTCTAACTTCTCACTGTGTTCATCCAGTCTTCTCCAAAGTTCTTTGAACATTTTTATGATCATTACCTTGAACTCTATTGCATAAATTGCTTATCTCCATTTCACTTAGTTCTTCTTCTAGGGTTTTGTCTTGTTTCTTTGTTTGGAACATATTCCTCTATCGCCTCATTTTGCCAAATTCTGTGTTCTTATTTCTATGTATTTGGTAGGTTGGTATGTTTCCTGATTGTGGAGAAGTGGCCTTATGTAGGAAATGCCTATGGGCCAGCAGCATACTCCCCTCTGGTCACCAGACCTCTATGCTTTAGGGGTGCCATCTATGTGGGCTGCATGGGCCCTTCTGTTGTGTCAGGCTGACTACTATGGGTGCCTTGGTAAGCATGGGTGGCCCTTGATCAGGTTGGTTGCCAGGCCTTGCCTAGTGCAGAAGTTGCCAGTGACTGGTGGGTGGGGCCATGTCCTGGGAAGGTTCTGGGGCTGGTGTCAGCCTGCTGATGAGTGGGGCCAGTTCCTGACTTCACTGGCTGTGGGGCCCAGGGTTTCCCAGAGTTGATATTGACCCACTGGTAGGTGGGGCTGGATCCCTGGGCAGCTGGCCAATAAATATATGGAGAGGTGATGATCAGCATCATTACTAATCATGGAAATGTAAATTAGGACCATAGTGAGAAATCTTTTCATACCCATTCCACTGGCAAAAATTAAGAGGATCTTTTTATATTATTACTGAAAGGAGTAAAAATTGATGTAACTGCTTTAGCTTACAGTTTGGCGTTATCTCCTTATGTTGAATATTCACATACCTTATAACTCTGCAGTTCCTCTTGTAGGGTATACCCAGGAGAATCTCTTATATATGTACTACAGGGGACATATGCACAAATGTTCATAGCAGCATTGTTCATAATAGCCAAAATTAAGAAGTAGTAAAACCCAGAAACAACCTGAATACCCATCAACAGAACAGATTTTTGAAAAGCGAAACAACAAAGTGTTCTATACAACAGAATAAACAACAAAGATATATAACGTTGTGGATGAGACTAAGTGAAAAAATAAGTCCCAAAAGGTCTCATTCTGCATGATAGCCTTTTCATAAAACTAAAATACCCTTCAAAAATTAAAATAAAAAATATAAGGATTACATATAAATGCAGGAAAAAATATAAAAAGAAAAACAAGGGAATAATGAAACATGGTTGAGCATAATAATTTTGGGAGTTAGAGAAACAGGGAGATAGGGTGAAGGAGGCAGAGACTATATGGTTAGAAATGTTTTTGTCAAGGTCTTAGCTTTTAGTTTGCTTTTCACAATGTTAAAAATAACTAAATTGGGACTTTCGTGGTGGTCCAGTGGTTAAGACTCTGCGCTTCCACTGTAGGTGGCACAGGTTCAATCCCTGGTTGGGGAACTAAGATCCCACATGATGTGTGGCATGGTCAAAAAAATAAAAGTAAAATAAAAATAACCAAATTAAATATCCAAACAAAGAGTTTGCCAAAATGAGACTGTGTTATGAACCAAGGATTGTGATTAATCCAGTTCTGTACACCTGAGGTCCAAATAAAGAAAATAGATACCATTTATGACCCACATTAGGGAAAACACATACACACACACACACACACTAAACCTTAGTTCTTTAGGATCATGTTGTTTCCTTTTGCTTTTTTTCTTTCCAAGAAGAAGCCTAAATACTTCAGTATTTGGGAAGAATGCCTTAGTTAAGGATCTCACACCTTTCACCCAGAAATCAGCTAAGAGTGCTGTATCTCCTTTTGCTATTATAAGCAGCTTATGAATAGCAAATAATGTGTCCTTTTGAAGATGAATTTTCAGCTAAAAACAAGATTAAATGGCAAGGTAGCATTGGAAACAATTTGTTGATCATAATGTACATTGAAGATTCATTCAGATCAGTAGCATGGACTAGATCAGGGTCTGTTTGACATTTGTAAGCAGAACTTAGGTGATGTTATCATGGCCAAATTGTCATTCTTTTTTTCTAATCACTTTTGCATTGTATAAGGAGAGTCTCTTCTGTGTGTTCAGTAGCACAATTCCTGTTGGTTACTAGAGGTTTGAGAAAGTGAGAACATTTTAATATTCAGATCCTACATAGAATGAGATGTTACCATTTAAAAGCCTTAAGAAATCTGTAGGTGGGGATTAAGGAAGCAACAAAATAAAGATCTCTGATATCTGGAATTTTGGGTTTTGCTATTGAATACAGAGCCCAGATATTACTAGAATTGCTTTCCCTTCAGTGGTTTGTGCTATTGTGAGAATTTATCAGTTACTGTCTTCTGGCATTCATTCCATAGAATTAATTCATGAGGATAAAGAGAGAAATGGCATGGCGTGGATTTTCAACATTTACATATTGTGAAATTTGGAAATTATTTCAAAGCTGAAGTTTGAAACTTTGACTTGCAGAATCCAGAGAGACAAAATTAGATCACTGATCAGATAAGTTGTACACTTTGCCCACTCGTAATTCATTCCTTTTCCCTTATTGGGGTCTAACTCAGCAAAGAGTATCTCAGGAGGGCTGTAACTTGTTACCCTTGGAAACTGGCTTTGCAATCTGAACATTCTAACTTTTTTTTTAATAGATCTTTATTGGAGTATAATTACTTCACAATACTGTGTTAGTTTCTGTTGCACACCAAAGTGAATCAGCCATATGCATACATATGTCCCCAGATGCCCTCCCTCTTGAGCCTCCCTCCCATCCTCCCTATCCCACCCTTCTAGGTCATCGCAAATCACCGAGCTGATCTCCCTGTGCTATGCTGCTGCTTCCCATAACTGTTTTACATTTGGTAGTGTATATATGTTGATGCTAATCTCACTGCGCCCCAGCTTCCCCCTCCCACCCTGTGTCCTCAAGTCCATTCTCTATGTCTACATCTTTATTCCTGCCCTGCAACTAGGTTCATCAGTACCTTTTTTTTTTTTTTTAGATTCCATATATATGTGTTAGAATACGGTATTTGGTTTTCTCTTTCTGACTTACTTCACTCTGTATGACAGACTCTGGGTCCATCCACCTCACTACAAATAACTCAATTTTGTTTCTTTTTATGGCTAAGTAATATTCCATTGTATATATGTGCCACATCTTCTTTATCCATTCATCTGTCGATGGACATTTAGGTTGCTTCCATGTCCTGGCTATTGTAAATAGTGCTGCAGTGAACATTGTGGTACATGTCTCTTTTTGAATTATGGTTTTCTCTGGGTATATGTCCAGTAGTGGGATTGCTGGATCATATGGTAGTTCTATTTTTATTTTTTTAAGGAACCTCCATACTGTTTTCCATAGTGGTTGTATCAATTTACATTCCTACCAACAGTGCAGGAGGGTTCCCTTTTCACCACAGCCTTTCCAGCATTTATTGTTTCTAGATTTTTTGATGATAGCCATTCTGACTGGCATGAGGTGATACCTCATTGTAGTTTTTTTTTTTTCCCCTGGGAATACTTATTTATTTGGTCTATTAACACCAAGATCTGCAAAAAACAAAAAACAAACAAAAAAACACAACTTCTAAACACAGGATAATAAAACTTGAACATTAACATTCTTCTTCGATTTTGTGTAAGCTCTGCAGTATGGAAAATATACAGACTTCAAACAGCTGCAAAAATAGTGTCTTTGGGAGAAAATAGAGTTTCTACATCGATACAAGAAAAATAGGCATTTTTCTAATCCAGCCCAGTCCTGGGGCAGGTGGAGGGTGGAGAGTCACCACTTGCCACCCGGAGGAATGCCAGTTCTCCCTCTCCCCTACTACCCACCTGGGGCTGGGCAGGCTGGGCTGCTGCTTAAGACAATCTTAGGGTGAAAGCGAGATGAAAATGCCACTTAGGAAAACGCTTGGTTCCCCCTCTGCCAGCAGCTGGATTGGTCAAGTGTTATGGCCCTTTCGAGCTGCTTTGGTCAGCTCCTCCAATGAGAGGGAGGTAGGGGGATGGGACTGAGAGGATCGGGGAATCTATTCGGGTCTCCTCATCTGTGTCTGGGGAGGAGAGGTAAGGAAATCTGTGGTGTCCCCTCTCCTTTAATCATGGCCAGCTTGCTCCATGATAAAGACAAGGGCCCCATACACTGTCCTTCGGACTCACACCCAGGGGTGGGGGACCCAAGACCTTCTGGTTGAGTTTTCCACCAAGTGAGAGGGGTGACAAGAACACGGGTGTGACTTGTGAGCTGCCCAGCTTCTAGTGGAGGAGGCAGGTCCCCTCACATTCGAAGGGGCAGGGGTCCATCGGAAAGAGGACCCAGGGCTTTGACACAATAAATGAAAGTGCTCAAAGGCCAGGAGGGAAGGGCTCCTTCATCCCCCATCTCAGGGGAGCTCGGGAGGGGCCTGCCACCAAGGCACTGGTCTCCATGGTGAAGTGGGGGTGGGGCCCTCAGACCACCAGGGAGCTCTGGAAAAGCGCAGGCTCTTCTGACGGTGGGGGCCACTGCCAAGGCTCGAATGGCAGCGAGGAGGCCTTGGGGGCCTCTGGATCCTTCCGAGGCGGTGGCCTGGGGCTGGCCGGGGGAAGGGGGGACCCCGGGCTTGAGGGGCAGTTACGGAAGATGAAGCCCATGCTGGGGAAGAGGGGCTTCATCAAGCTGACGGGGCAGAAAGCCGAGCCGGTTGGGTTGAAATGGACTTTGTTCTTGTTAGGACAGGAAGTCAGGAAGGCCAGGTCAGGACCTGGGGACGTGGCCTCTTCAAACACCCGCAGTTTCTCACAGCCTTACGGGGGTTCCCGTTTGAAGATGTAGCTGTGATTGGACCGAGGGTAGGCGGCAAAGGCAAGGACTGGAGATGGGCTGCCCTCTTCAAGGAAGGCTGGGTGGCCTGGAGGGGAAGCCTTGTCACTGGGGATGGACGTCAGCTCCTCGGCTGCACCCTGGTGTTCCTCACGGCCAGTCTGGCCAGAAGGCTGGGGGGCTGCCAGGGGCGTGGAGGGAGAGCTGGCAAGGTTTCCAGGCTCCAGGAGGAGGAGGGGATGATCACAGCTGCCGCTCTGGAGGGGAGCTGGGGCTCGGTGTCCGTCAGGGATTTCAAGGATCCGCAGCAGCTCCTCCTCACCCTGCTCTTTCACAAACACCTCCTGCAGCTCTTGGTTGAGCCCTTCCAGGCTCCGGTGCAGGCAGGGGCTCAGTCGCAGGACAGAGGACCCTGAGGGGAAGCTGGGAGGGGACGCCCTCAGTGCTCCCCGCACAGCATGGTCCCCTTGGAGGGGGGATCCCCGCTCCTTCTGTTTCCCACTGCGGCTAAGCTTTGTCCTCTGCAGCTGTTGCTTCAACTTGGTAATCTCGTTTCGGTGGTCTGCGCTGCCCCAGGACGCTGAGTGCTTGTGTGTACACGAGCTGGCCCGCTCACCTTCAAGCTCTGGCCAGGGCAGGGGGGTCTGGGTGGCCTTGTTATTGGTACAGCAGGTGAAGGCCCCATCAGCATCTCGTGGCCACTGGCCCAGAAGGGAGGAGCTGAGGATGGTGTCCAGGGAGAATGTACGCTGGACCTGGGGTGGCTGAGGCCTACACACTGGCTTTTCTGGGGCCACGGAACACGGGACGCTGGCTGCGCGGCCACCCCCGTCCCGGCGCTGCTGCGGCTGCTGCAGCTGGAAAGGGACGGTGGCCCTGAGCGGCTGCAGCCCAGCCCGGGGGGAGCCAGCGGGGGCTGGGGGAGAGCAGCCCCGCCGGAGGCCCCCTGCCCCTCCGTGCCCTGGCCCCTAGGCACCTCCGCCTCTGCCGCCCACTGCGGCCCCCGCCATCGCCCGCCCGCCTGACTGCTGGCCTGCCTCGGCCCCACAGCGAGCCCCACGCTCTCATTGTACTTTTGATTTGCATTTCTCTAATAATTAGTGATGTTGAGCATCTTTTCATGTGCCTCTTGCCCATCTGTATGAATATTCTAACTTTTGAAGTTTTGTAGGATATGGTCAGTTGGAGAAGACAGTGACCAGTGATCATTAAATTCAGCGTGCTATCGCAAGCTTGACAAACATCATCTAATTCCATGTATGAGCCAGCCAGTCTGAGGGTTTACATTGAGGTGGAAAAATCCTAGAAGCACTGTCAGCCTGTGTATATCTTTAGTTCCTATTTGATAATCTTCCTTCAAGTCCAGAGAATATATTTTTTGATGGATGTTTTCATTTGTAATGAGACCATGGTCATTTCTCATGGATCATGGACATTCATGAGTTGATTCAGCAGGGAGTCAATCATTTTCTTTGCAAATGAGTGTGTCCAAACCAGGGAAATGGATGCTAATGGATCTTGGTTAATTTTAAGGGCAAGTGAAGAACAAAGTAGTCTGTTGTGATCTCTTTTTGTATGTTTCTCATTTGCTAATAAGCACAGTTAACTTAAAAACAGTTTGTGTTTCCATACGAATTGTAAAATTTTTTGTTCTAATTCTGTGAAGAATGCCGTTGGTAGTTTGATAGGGATTGCATTGAATCTGTAGGTTGATTTGGGTAGTACAGTCATTTTCACAATATTGATTCTTCCAATCCAAGAACATGGTATATTTCTCCATCTGTTTGTGTCATCTTTGATTTCTTTCATCAGTGTTTTAGCCTGAGAAAACCATAATTCAAAAAGAGACATGTATCACAATGTTCATTGCAGCACTATTTATAATAGCCAGGACATGGAAGCAACCTAAATGTCCATCGACAGATGAATGGTTAAAGAAGATGTGGCATATATATACAATGGAATATTACTCAGCCATAAAAAGAAATGAAATTGAGTTATTTTTAGTGAGGTGGATGGACCTAGAGTCTCATACAGAGTGAAGTAAGAAAGAGAAAAACAAATACCGTATGCTAACACATATATATATATATATGGAATTCAAAAAAATAAAAGAATGGTACTGTTGAACCTAGTGACAGGGCAGGAATAAAGATGTAGACATAGAGAATGGACTTGAGGACACAGGGCGGAGGGGGAAGCTGGGGCAAAGTGAGATTAGCATCGACATATATACACTACTGAATGTAAAATAGTTATGGGAAGCAGCAGCATAGCACAGGAGATCAGTGCTTTGAGATGACCTAGAAATGTGGGATAGGGAGGATGGGAGGGAGGCTCAAGAGGAAGGGGATATGGGGATATATGTATGCATATGACTGATTCACTTTGTTGTACAACAGAAACTAACAGTATTATGAAGCAGTTATCCTCCAATAAAGGTCTATTTTAAAAAAAAACAATGGTTTGGCTCTTTTGGAAGCCATTCCTACCTGCATTAAAGTATTACTGAACTGTTAGGCATCCTATTTATAGTTCTGTTCCCTTTGACTTCACATTTAAGTGGAAAGCGGTGGGTGGTGAGAGGCTATTTGATATTACTCTTCTCACCTTATAAGAAACTGAAATTTTAGGATTGAAATTGTCACAAAGGCCTCTCAAGTTGTAGGGTTCTTTCTACCCTAGGAAATGTTTTTCTAGACTTGCGATCACTCAAGTCATCATCATTGAGGAAATCCAGTCATAGTCTTTCTGTGCGTTATCAAAGACCTAGTCTACTCTTCCCTGGAAAAAGACATTGGGGAATACCTAATTCACCAATGCCACTAAGCTAGCTTTACCTCCCTTCCTTCCTTCCTTGTGTGAGGAACTCAGACTGATTTTCAACACCAGTAGGGTTGTAGACTTGCTTTTTAAGCAAAGGAATGATGATGTTCTTGAGAAATTTGGGAAGTTTAGTTTGAGAAGTAAGTATATAAGACCAGGTTGACTGAATAAGACTTTCTTGAGACTGCCTGCTCTTAAGAGAATGTGTGGTCTTGTCTGAGGGGAAGACTGTTTTCCTTTTAATGCTTTTGTACTTAAGAAGGAATACTTGGTAATATGTGTGATTCATTACAATCAGTTATAAATTTGAGCGATAATTATAAGAAGCAAACTCATTGATCAGGATCATACTCATCCCTGGACACTATTTGATAGTGGTTAGAGGCTTTGCTTTCAAGTAGGGGAGGGATCATAGGAGGAGAGTTGTGAGAGAGGAGTTTTTAAATTATTGTTGCATTTAATTTATACTTCCTAAGTCACAGAAGCATGGAAAAGATTCTTCCTGAGATTGAAGGAAGGGCTTTGGTGTATACATTCTCAGTGACTAAGTCTTTATTGATTTATTTATTAACTTGAAGTATCGTTGATTTACCGTATTGTGCTAATTACTGCTGCACAGCAAAGTGATTCAGTTATACATAAATATACTTTTTTTTGTATTGTTTTCCATTATGGTTTATCATAGGATATTGAATATAGTTCTCTGTGCTGTACAGTAGGACCTTGTTGTTCATCCATTCTGTATATAAAAGCTTACATCTGCTAACCCCCACCTCCCACTCTATCCCTCCCCCAACCCCCTCCCCCTTGGCAACCACCAGTCTGTTCTCTGTGCTCAGTGACTAAGTCTTGATTACATGAGTAGATGACCTATTTTGTGCACATTTAAATTTTTGAATGATTTTTGCTAAGCCAGTAAATGTGATTTGGAGCTAATTTTCCCATCTCTGCATAATTTGATATGTTCTGAGAATACAAAGTAACTTAGATTATTTAATGTTTTTGGATTATGCATCCCACCACTTTCCTTTATGAGGACACATATTTAAGAATTACACATACATACATTCATTTTTTCATCAAATATTTACTGAGTGCCTACTGTGTGCCAGGCCCTGTTCTAGAAGTTTGGCATGCATCTGTGAACAGTAGACAGAAATCTCTACCTATTTCTTTTTTATTTTTTAAATATTTATTTAGGCTGTGCTGGGTCTTAGTTGTGGCACATGATCTTTGTTGTGGCATGCGGGATCTTTTAAGTTGTGGCATGCGGGATCTGTAAGTTGTGGCATGTGGGCTCATAGTTGCGGCATGTGGGCTTCTTAGTTATGGTGTGCGGACTCCTTAGTTGTGGCGTGCGGACTCCTTATTTGTGGCATGCGGACTCTTAGTCATGGCATGTGAACTCTTAGTTGTGGCATGCATGCAGGCTCTAGTTCCCTGACCAGGGATTGAATCCAGGGCCCCTGCATTGGGAGCTCGGAGTCTTACCCACTGGACCACCAGGGAAGTCCCTCTACCTATTTCTTTATGAGGATTATTAACTGTTTATATGAGGAGGTCCTTAGAGTACATTTATTCTTCAACTTTTTGTTAACCCTGTTTTAATGATGGAAGGGAGAAGAACAAAACTAGGGATATCTGACTTCAGGAAAGGAGTTTTTGCAAAAATGATCTATTTGGTAACAAAAATTTCACTATTGCTTACATCAATCAATTTTAGATCTTTTCTTTGGAAGTGTGGTTCACACACAAATATCAGTCACATTGCTTTATAATCAATTCTAATTTTTTACATCTCTCTCCAAATTTGCCTGCTTGTTCATTCACTTTACTTACCACATTGGCTTTGAATGATCTTTAACTTTCTGAAAATAAAATCTACCCTTAAAATCTGGTAATTGCCTCTGAAGATATTTAAAACAATGTGTTGGAGGTAATTGTAATATCACAAATAAGATCATGGGCCCCCTGAAGGCAATAGCCCTCTTTTGTACATATAATTTCTGGCATCTTTATTAAAAGTAAATCTTGTTTTACAGTGACCTTGAACATATATTCTCTGTTAAGTATGTATCAGAATATACCTAACCGGTATCAATCTGAGCCTGACTGTAGGTGATTCTGTGATTTAATTTGCAGTAAGTAGGCTTTTTTTTGTTCTTCACCCTCACCAGGTATACAATGTTTACATGGCAGGGAGGCAGTTGTGTTCTAAGCGGTACCGGGAATTTGCCATCCTACACCAGAACCTGAAGAGAGAGTTTGCCAACTTTACATTTCCCCGACTTCCAGGGAAGTGGCCATTCTCTTTATCAGAACAGCAATTAGATGCCCGACGTCGGGGGTTGGAAGAATATCTAGAAAAAGGTAAGCCAGCCTATTAAACTCTACTATCTTGAGTAAAAATAGGGTCTAGGTATATATTGCAGCTCCTAAACTGCATAGCTAAGTTTCCTGAAACTCAACAGTGAAAGTAAATCAGGTTTTTGACTTAGGTGTTGAATGATCTGAGCTTTGAAGCCAAGAGTAAAATGTTCAGTACAGCAATTAATAGCCTATTTTATTGACTCGCCAAACACTTAACAACAACAGAAAAATGCATAATTATTTTTTGATGCATTAAGGACCTTTATTTATTTATAGGGTTATATTTTTGCACGCAGCAAACATATACAGACTCAGCAACATGCTAAATTGATTTGGGAACTAGATGGGCAGTATTTAAGACATTTTTATGAAAGTGATTCTTGGTTCACTGGCATGTCCTACTTGAAAATTCCTTATTCCTCTTACACGTGTCCATGGATAGGTTTGATGAGTTGTAGGTAAGCTAATGTTCCCTTTTTCTAAGTAGGTTATAGGTAGAAATATTAAAACTTATTTGTTATCTCAGGACCTCCAAACAATACATTAGGAATCTTTGGATGTGGATGCTGAAACGTTTGTCTAGAAAGGCAGGGAGAAATGACACAGATCTCCTGAATAAGATGGTTCAGTTTGTGGCTCAGAGGAGACCTTGTTTTGCTACATTATAGAGTTACATAATTTGCTAGGCATGCAATAGGTTTTTCTTTAAAAGTACTAATTTAACAGAATAATGGTCTTATGTGGTATTTAATAATTCTGTGTCCTTGTAGAAGAACTAATTGACCTAGTTGAATTTTTTTTAAACTTTGGTAGAGAGCTTTATCCCTGAAGAAAAACCATTTCCCCCATAGAAGGTAGTTAAACTTCATCTATTTTTAGCTTTTCTCTAACATGGAATGGCCTCCTAACAAGCCTTTGGGAAATGAGAAAGAGTACAGTTTTTTTTAATAAAATGAAGTAGAATCAGCAGTGTAATTTATTATCCTCAGGAGAATGTTAGGAAATTAACTCTCTTAGATTTAGATGATTACCTACCTACCTGCCTGTTTTCTTTTCCTTCCTTCTCCCTTTCTCTCTCTTTTTTTTAGTTGTAGTTGTTTTGAAGTTAAAGTTAGTGAGGTGAGAAGATGAGAAGATGTGCTCAGCTTAACACTTGATTACCTACCCATTTTTTTCCAAAGTGGCTTTAAATGCTTATGATTCTCTTACTGGCCTGCTCCTAGGCCAAATAGATATTTTTCTTTGTATTTTAATTTTGTGTTTATTCCTAATTGACCTTACCCTTGTTCTATTGTCTAGCTTATTAATAGTTAACACAAGACAGCAAAGTTAGATTTACTGAACTTTTATTTCTCTTTTACAGGTAACTTCCTTTGTCTATGTTTAATATTTTTAATAAGCTACATCTTTGTACGTCCTGTTATTCCTCTGTTCTGGTTCATATTTATATAAATGTTTGTTGTGCCGTAAAATATCGTGTCAGGGATGGCATACTACCTCAGCACTGCCTGCTAATGATGATTTATACTTAAACCTTGATATGTTCTTGACTTTATATTCTTGATTTTAGGGCCTTATGCCAGATTCTGTCTTTGTTTTCTATAGTGTGCTCAATACGAGTCATTGGTGAGAGTGACATCATGCAGGAATTCCTATCAGAATCAGATGAGGTAGGTGAATACCCACTATAGTGACTATTTACCTCTTGGCTCCTTGTGGGGGAAAATAAATTAAAGATATCAATGATGGATTGAATTGCCATAAATTCTCTAAATGACTGTTTTTTCAACTTCCTTTTGTTATGTGTCCTGCTTATCCTTCAAGACCTAGTGCTAGGTCCACCTTCTCTTTGAAGCCTCCCCTGATATTCAAGGGATACACATTGATTTTTCATTCCACCAAGAACTTCTGCAGTCAGTACACATAATTATCACCTTGTTGCTATCTCACTCTCTAATTTTTCTTTTTTTTTTTTTGCGGTACGCGGGCCTCTCACTGTTGTGGCCTCTCCCGTTGCGGAGCACAGGCTCTGGATGTGCAGGCTCAGTGGCCGTGTCTCACGGGCCTAGCCGCTCCACGGCATGTGGGATCTTCCCGGACCAGGGCACGAACCCATGTCCCCTGCATCGGCAGGCGGACTCTCAACCACTGCGCCACCAGGGAAGCCCTCTAATTTTTTATACATATAGTCAGATGACCCCTTTATAATTTTACTTTACTAGATCATGAGCTACCTGTAGGTAAGAGCTAAATCTTTTTTTTTTCAGCTTTTTGAATGTAATTGTCAAATATGAATTGTATATATTAAGGTGTACAACTTGATGTTTTGGTATCTGTATACATTGTGAAATGATCACCATAATCAAGTTAACTAACCTATCCATCATCTCATTACCATTTCCTCCTCCCTTTTCTCTTCTTTCCTTCCTTCCTTTCTTCACTTCAGATCTAACCCCTTAGCAAATTTCAAATATAGAATATAGTATTGTTAACTATGATCACCACGCTGTACATTAGATCTTCAGAGCAAGAGCTAAATCTTGAACATCTTTATATTCCCAGTGCCTTACCACAATGTCAGGCATTTTGTAGGTGCTTAATAAATATTAATTAAATAGAAGAATGACTATGTAATGCTGCTGTATTAAATAATGTGTCATCCACTAATTATTTTATATGTATATGTTTTATTTCCCCAGCTAGATTATAAGTTTCTTGCAGACAAGGGCTTTTATAACAAAGTAATGCTTAGGATGGTTTTAGGCAATGAATAGTAGTTTTTTTAAAGTGGTAAATGAAGATGGACTTGTTTCTAAATAGTTGTTTCTCTGTAATAAAAATTACAGGGTCACAAATTTGTTAGAGGAATGTGTTAATTTTCAAAAGCAGTAAGAGAGAAAGACTTCTTTTGAATTAAGGAGGATAAGAATTGTTTACTCTTTGCTAGAAGAAAATTGGACATCAGACTAACTCAGATTCCTGAGTTTCATCAGTTTTTCCTTTCAAAGGTGTCATGATTATTTCAGGGTTCAGAAAGGAACTTAGGATGCCTCTTGAGCCAATCTAGCATGCCTAACCATTTAAAACCAGAGAATATTTGTTGAAACTACTGCTTTTGGTTGTTTTCTTTTCTCATTTGTGAGTTCTGAATGTTTGAAAGTAAGCCAAAAATCTTATCTGTGTTTGACCTAGACTGATTCACACAAGTTTTCTGTTTTGAGATATGAACACATTGGGTTCAACATATTTCTTTCCTTCCTGTTCATCTTAAAGGTTAACTTCTGCTGCAGCCTAAAGTCAGCTTTATGACTTGAAATGTATTGACTTATGTCTTTTTTCCCCTTTTCATTGGAACTCATTTTCTTTCTATCACAAGTTTAGGTTGTTTAGCTAGCATGTTGCAAGGAGAATGAGGATATACTGGGTCATAAATTCTTTTTTTTTTTTAATTAATTCTTTTTCTGCCTTTTCCCCAGAACTACAATGGTGTGTCTGACGTAGAGCTGAGAGTAGCATTACCAGATGGAACCACAGTTACAGTCAGGGTTAAAAAGAACAGTACTACAGACCAAGTATATCAGGTAAATTAAACTTGAACAAGTAGGCTTGACATTGGTTGGTTTAAAACTAAGAAAGATAGATTAAATGAGTTAATACATATAAGGAGCTTGGAGTATCTGGCATGTAATAAATTTATTAAATGTTAGCTGCTGCTGTTGATGTTATGATTATTAACGTGGAAGTACTTTGTCCTCCTTGAAAGAAAGATACAATAAATATCCCCAGGTTGTAATGGTTGTGATTAGCACCCCCTCTTTTTAATTGTAAAAGACTTTCTAATGTATGTGAAAATAGAATAGTACAGTGAAACTCCATGTACTCATCACTCATATTTAATAATCCTCAAGATTTTGCCACATTTGTGTTATATATCCTTTTTTCCTTTTCCTTTGTTTAAATATTTTAAAGCAAATTTCATGTTTTTCGACCTGTGTATATTTCAGTATACATCTCTAAAAAATATGGATGTTCCTCTTACATAATCACAAAGCCATTATCAAACCTAAAAAATTAACTACTTCCATGGTATTAACTAATAATAAATCCATAGTCAAGTTTTCCCAATTGTCTAAAAATGATTTTTAACAGTTGGTTTGTTATAATTTGGATCTAAACAAGGTCCTTATGTCCTTAAAAAACATTTGGTTTTTATGTTTGTTTTAATATAGAGCAGCCTTCCTTCCCTTCCCTTCCCCAACTTTTTTCCCTTATGTTATTGTTTTATTGCAGAAATTGGGTCTGTGTCCTGTGGAATGTCCCACATTCTGAATTTATTTGTTTGCTTCTTTTGTCTATTTGTGTCATTTAATATGTCTTTCTGTCTACTTATATTTTCTATAAATGGAATTTTTCTCTAGAGGCTTGATTAGATTCAGGTTCAGCTTTTTGATGAGAATACTTCATAATCGGTGCTATATACTTCATATTGCTTCTCAACCGGAGGAACACAATATCTGGTTATCCACTTTTAGTGATTAATCAGTAGGTTTACATGGTAATAACCCGATGTATCCATCGTTAAGTTCTTCACTGATCTTTTATCCAATAAGTGTATCACTGATGATTACTGTCCTAACCAGTGATTTCATTAAGGGTTGCAAAATGCTGATTTTCCAATTTTCTCATTTCTTCACATTTATTTATTTATTTATTTATTTTGCTGTACGCGGGCCTCTCACCATTGTGGCCTCTCCTGTTGTGGAGCACAGGCTCCGGACGCGCAGGCTCAGAGGCCATGGCTCACGGGCCCAGCCACTCCGCGGCATGCGGGATCCTCCCGGACCGGGTCATGAACCCGTGTCCCCTGCATCAGCAGGTGGACTCTCAACCACTGCACCACCAGGGAAGCCCTCTTCACATTTATTAACTAGAATTCTTCTGTAAAGAACTTTCCCTTATCAACTGAGGCTATTTAGTATCCTGAAATACAGTTTATAGGAAAAGGGGGATAAATATTTAATTCTTCCCTTTTATTGCCAGTTTTTGGCATAAAGGATCAATGCCCTAGCTGATTCCAGTGATGTCCAATGAGATAATTATTTTTTTAGTATCATGTGGCTTTTTAGATACTCAGTATGATTTAATCAAGAACATATATTCTTTTTGGTGCTCGCATTGTTCTGTCTTTGGTCAGTGGAATCTCCTTCACGTCTGCTCCTGTATTTTTGTGGTGCAACCCATTTGTTTATGATAGCATCCTTGCTTTTTGGTAGAACAAGATGCTCTGGGCTCATCTTTGTACATTTCCTACACTAGATCTTGAATCAGTCATTTCCCCAAGGAGTCTTTCCTTTCAGTGAGGAATGATATTTAAAGATCATGATCCGGGTGCTGGGTATAATTGTTTCTTTTAGGCCTTTTCATTGGTCTTTAATCCTGATTTGATCAAGATTTTCAGGGAGACTAGTGGGTTTCTGGATATTAGTACTTATTTCTCCTTTGTGGCAAACAAAAACTTTACCCCCCAGATATTTACTGTATACCATGGCAAAGGATATGTACAGGATCTGAGGTATTTCAGAAATTATAAAATGGTGGATTGATTGCAAGGAAAATTAATAAATATTAAATTATATTAATTATAAAATATAATTTTATATTTTATAATTTTCTAAATTTTATAATTTTATAATTTATAAATAAATTTATAATAATTTATAAATAAATTTATAAATAAATAAATTTATAGTTTATAAAACTATAATTTTTATAAATTTTATAAATTTATAAATAAATTTATTTATAAATAAATAAATTTATAATAATTTATAAAATAATTTATAAAATTTTATAATTTTATAAAATTTTATAAAATATTTTATAATTTTATATTTTTATATATATAATATAATTTTATAATTATATAATATTTAATATATTATATATTATAAAATATATATTATAAAATATATAATATTTTTTAAAATATATAATTTAAATTTTAATTAAATTAAATTAAATTTAAAATTTAATTTTAAATTATAATTTTAAATTATAAAATATAATTATAATTATATTAATTATAAAATTAATTTTATATAGCTTATTGATGTTTTGTTTCATTTTCAATACTTCTCTAGCAAGGCCTAACTTTTTCTTTCACTTCTCTCCTCACCCTGTTACTGAGACTTCTAGCTATAAGCCATTTTCCAAACCTTGAGAAGATTTCAGTTTCTATCTAGTGCAGTATAGAATGGTAACTTAGAACACTTAGAGTCTCCAGTTTCTGCCTCACATCAGGGATGAACCTAGGTCTGATATGTGAGTAGATACAGGAAGAAGGATATCATATTTGGTTTACTGAGACACTAATACTCAGTAATTTTCTCTTGTTTAATTAACACCTTATTTATACATTTTGGGATTGATCTTGAAAAGGAATTTTGGTACTACTAGTTTGTGTTTTTTGCTTTGTGTTTTCTTGCTGTTATTTGTATGTAATTTCAATTTTCCTTTATTTGCATATGGAGTCTTTCAATTTCTTTTTATTTATCATGTTGGGACCTTAGTTCCTAGAGAGAAGGACTGATACTTGTTTAAAATGTCTCTGTTGTCCCAACATTTTGCTATTTTCACATGGATAAGGATGATGATAATTCTTAGGATATAGAGGTCCCCAGCATGAGACGTGGATCATCTGAAAAGTAAACAAGAATAATTTGTGAAGTATGAGCAAAATTGATAAACAATGTTTTAAGCTCAAGAACCAAAGATATAGATCTTGTATGTTAACAGCCTGTATATTAAATGTAGGCTGAATGTGTGAGACTAGATATTTAAGAATTTATTTTCTTTTTAAAATCTGTCCTTATGTAGCACATTTTTTGTAAGTGCTATTCTAAAAGATCCTCATGATATGAAGTCCTATTTCAGAGAGCAAAGCTGATATTTAAGGAGAGACTGTTATCAGCTTTAATTGGAGGGGAGAAACTCATATTTAGAGATCATAGCTGTTTGGATCAAATAAAGGTATTTTTCTCTTTTATTTCATGCATATGTATTCATACATACAAAAAAGAGTAGCTGTGGACCATGAATTTAGTTTATATGAAACCAAGACGGCAAAACCCTTCTCTTCTCCCCGCTCCTCATGCATATACCTGTCTTTTCCCACAGCACTGTCTGATTTTGTTTTCCTGAAACTAATCTATCCTGTTTACACTTTAGGCTATTGCAGCAAAGGTTGGCATGGACAGTACGACAGTGAATTATTTTGCCTTATTTGAAGTGATCAATCATTCCTTTGGTAAGTGCCAGTAACTAATATTAAGTTTTGTTTGAGGATATTTTATCCTAATACTAAGAAACTGAAGCTCCCAAAAGCTGTCAAATTGAAACTGTTTGCCTAGAGAAGAAGATCTTGAAGACAAGGGGCAATCCCACTAATTGGGACTGTTTCTAACAAGCAGACAGGACAAATCCCATTAAGCACAATCCCACTAAGGCTAGATACCTGATCACCCCTTTTTCCTCTGTTGGCAGTATCAGTTATTTACACCCAGCACTGAATCGGATACTTTCATGAGATTTTTAAAAATCAGAGTTCAAAATTAATATATTCCAATGAAACAGCCTTAAAAAGAGGGGATTTTCTACTTAGCCACAGCTTGTTTTAGCGTACTTTATGGTTTTTGTAGATTTTTAAGAATAGCTTTTTGTTTTCAGGAGTTAGAAAGAAATATGTTGATTAAAAGCCTTTGCTTTTTTAAAAAAATTAATTAGTTTATTTATTTTTGGCTGTGTTGGGTCTTCGTTGCTCCGTGCGGGCTTTCTCTAGTTGCGGCGAGTGGGGGCTACTCTTCGTTGCAGTGCGTGGGCTTCTCATTGCGGTGGCTTCTCGTTGTGGAGCACGAGCTCTAGGCAGGCGGGCTTCAGTAGTTGTGGCACGCGGGCTCAGTTACTCCGTGGCCTGTGGGATCTTCCTGGACCAGGGCTCGAACCCATGTCCCCTGCATTGGCAGGTGGATTCTTAACCACCGCTCCACGAGAGAAGTCCTGCAAACCACTTTTGACACGTTTGATCAGTCACAGCACCTTCTCCATACATTGCACAAATCTTTTTTTGCGTTTCAGTTGCACTTTTACCTTTCTTGAAATAATAAAGCATAATATGCCGAAAATGTTGCTTTTTTCTTCCATCTTCAATATTAAAATGACTATACAAAAATTCCCCAATTTTGATAAGTTTTTTTAAATGCATGCTGATATGATAGCTGTCACAGTACAGTCTGTTTCGAATGAAGTTAAAGACAACTAAGCGCTACTGGAGCCATTTTATGGAAAAGACCGAACGAACTTTTTGGCCAACCCGGTGTTTAAGTTTGTGTAAACAGATATCCTCTTCCTAGGAAGTTTTATTGCACTGTGACAGAGATTTTCTCTTATATATTCTTTTATAAAAGCTAGGGATAGTTGCACTGAGACCACAAAGGGGAGGAAGTTGGAAGCCTTGCTTTAAATGACAGATTTCCTACGGTTTATGGGTCTTTTCCACATCATATATATACAGGGCTAAGGCCAGAAACAACAGATAATATTGACTGATCAGAACTTCCTCATCCCGGAAAGGGAGAGAGTTTGGTAGATTTGAGTCGCCTTGCCATCCCAAGTCAAGGTAGAACAACTTTGATTCCCCCTAAAGCAGCTATCTCCCAATTGTTTATTGTCTTCCCAAGTCTCTACAGTCTAACTAGGCAGATATAAATATTACAAAGGATTGCTAAGGATCCAGGAGACTTGGATTCTAATCTTACCTTCTTCTCTAAGCTTTAGTTAACAAATAAAATGGGAAATATTTAATCTGTCTTTTGCTCTGTTATAAAGCCAAGTAAACATCAAGAGAAGAAAACTCCATCTTTTTAAAGAAAAACAATATAGAAATTAAAAGTGGTAGTGTTTTATACCTCTTGAGCATTGTTAGGAAGAGGAAGTAAGGCTACCCAGAAGTCACTTTTCTTTGGTAAATGTCTTAGACTTGTGGGGGGATGTGGAGAGCCTTTCAGCTCTTAACAATAAAAGCTGTTCATTGAGAACTGCCACATGAGAGACTCTGAATGCACCATAACTGGGTAAGAGGGGGAGGCTTGCTTTAAAGATGTTCAGTGGACATTGCTGTAACTTAACTCAATTATGGATCAGATTTTTTAACTGACTTTGGAGTAGGTGATGTCTGCAAAGTCAGCATGTTAACTAAAAGGCATGTCATTCAGGTGAAAGATTTCAGTTAGCTTGAGGCTCAGTTGGCCAGTCATATTAGAAGGCGTAGATTTGGCTAGGCAAATGATATTTTGTGGTCCCAAGGCAGAGCTCCTGGATGGAACTAAGCTGATGTGCTGGTTAATGATAACCTCCATTCTTGTCTGCTTTACACAGTTCATACTAGGGAGATGCCTTGTATATCTTCTCACTCTAGCTTTCTTTGCTTTGTCTTCTCTTTAGTACGTAAGCTGGCACCTAATGAATTTCCTCATAAACTATACGTCCAGAATTACACATCAGCTGTGCCAGGCACCTGCCTAACCATTCGAAAGTGGCTTTTTACGACAGAAGAAGAAATCCTCTTAAATGACAATGACCTTGCTGTTACCTACTTCTTTCATCAGGTGGGTGAACTGATCTCCCTGGAAAGGCCTGATTTCTTTTTCTGTTTGTATGTAGTGGTCATTTGCCAATACAGTGTGAATCCTTGAGTAAGCTGTTTTGTCTCCTGGATCTTAGTTAAATTTGTAAAATGTTCTGTCCCATTTTGACAAAAGATAAGTTTAAGAAGGTGGGGGGACTTCCCTGGTGGTGCACTGGTTAAGAATCCGCCTGCCAGTGCAGGGGACACGGGTCAGAGCCCTGGTCCAGGAAGATCCCACGTGCTGCAGAGCAGCTAAGCCAGTGCACCACAACTACTGAGCCTGTGCTCTAGAGCCCACAAGCCACAACTACTGAGCCTGTGTGCCACAACTACTGAAGCCCACACGCCTAGAGCCTGTGCTCCGCAACAAGAGAAGCCATCGTGATGAGAAGCCCTCACACTGCATTGAAGAGTAGCGCCCACTCACTGCAACTAAAGAAAGCCCGTGCACAGCAATGAAGAACCAACGCAGCCAAAAATAAATAAATAAAGCCATTAAAAAAAAAAAAGTTTAATAAGGGGATATCCTGGAGTTCAAAATGTATTTATTATTATTTTTTAAAACAATAACAAATGAACATTATGGGGCTATGTTCTTTTTCAAAAAATTTTTCATCACAATTATACATACATAGAGCTTAAAGTATCAAATAGTTCTACACAGGTTATTATGAAAAATATTAGTTATTCCCACTTCTTTTCCTCTCATAGGCAACCACTTTCATCTCTTTTAGCTTGTTTTTTGTTTTATTTCATCTTTTTAAAAAATTTTATTGAAGTATAGTTTATTCATAATGTTGTGTTAATTTCTGGTGTACAGCAGAGTGATTCAGTTATACATATATATTCTTTTTCATAGTCTTTTCCATTACGGTTTATTACAAGATATTGAATATAGTTCCCTGTGCTATATAGTAGGTCCTTGTTGGTTATCTATTTTATATATAGTAGTGTGTACCTGCTAATCCTAAACTCTTAGTTTATCCCTCCCCCAGCCTGTTTCCCCTTTGGTAACCATGAAGTTTGTTTTTTATGTCTGTGAGTCTGTTTCTGTTTTGTAAAGAAGTTCATTTGTGTCATATTTTAGATCCCACATATAAATGATATCATATGATATTTGTCTTTCTCTGTCTGACTTCACTTAGTATGATAATCTCTAGCTCCATGCATGTTGCTGCAAGTGGCATTGTTTCCTTCTTTTTTATGGTTGAGTAATATTCCATTGTGTGTGTGTGTGTGTGTGTGTGTGTGTATACACACACACATACCACATCTTCTTTATCCATTCATCTGTCCACGGACATTTAGGTTGCTTCCATGACTTGGCTATTGTAAATAGTGCTGCTATGAACATTGGGGCGCATGTATCTTTTCAAATTAGAGTTTCCTTCAGATGTATGCCCGAGAGTTGGATTGCTGGGTATTATGGTAATTCTATTTTTAGTTTTCTGAGGAACCTCCATACTGTTTTCCATAGTGGCTACCCCAACTTACATTCCCACAAACAGGTATAGGAGGGTTCCCTTTTCTCCACACCCTCTCCAGCATTTGTTATTTGTAGATTTTTTTAATGATGGCCATTCTGATTGGTGTTAAGTGGTATCTTATTGTAGTTTTGATTTGTATTTCTCTAATAATTAGCGATGTTGAGCATCTTTCCATGTGCCTATTGGCCTTCTGTATGTCTTCTTGGGAGAAATGGCTGTTTAGATCTTCTGCCCATTTTTTGATTGGGTTGTTTATTTTTTTGTTATTGAGTTGTATGAGCTGCTTGTATATTTTGGAAATTAAGCCCTTGTCAGTAGCATGGTTTGCAGATATTTTCTCCCAGTATGTAGGTTGCCTTTTTGTTTTGTTTATGGCTTCCTTTGCTGTGCAAAAGCTTAAAAGTTTGATTAGCTCCCATTTGTTTATTTTTGCTTTTATTTCTATTGCCTTGGGGAGACTGACCTAAGAACACATTGCTACAATTTATGTCTGAGAATGTTTTGACTATGTTCTCTTCTAGGAGTTTTATGGTGTCATGTCTTATATTTAAGTCTTTAAGCCATTTTGAGTTTATTTTTGTGCATGGCGTAAGGGAGTGTTCTAACTTCATTGATTTGCACACGGCTGTCCAGCTATCTCAGCACCACTTGCTAAAGAGACTATCTTTTCTCCACTGTATATTCTTGCCTCCTTTTCAAAGATTAAGTGACCATAGGTGTGTGGGTTTATTTCTGGGCTCTCTATTCTGTTCCATTGATCCATATATCTGTTTTTGTGCCAGTACCACACTGTTTTGATTACTGTAGCTTTGTAGTATTGTCCAAAGTCTAGGAAGATTATGCCTCCAGCTTTGTCATTTTTCCTTTTGGATTTCTTTGGCAAGTCTGGGTCTTTTATGGTTCCATATAAATTTTAGGATTATTTATTTTAGTTCTGTGAAAAATGTCATGGGTAATTTGATAAGGATCACATTAAATCTGTGGATAGCTTTTGGTAGTATGGCCTTTTTAACAATATTAATTCTTCCAATCCAAGAATATGGGATATCTATTTCATTTTATATTTACTTCCATACCTCTATTATAATTTGATTATATTATTCCTACTTGATGTTTCCTATTCAAGCAATATTGCTTAATTACCTGCTATTTAAGATGGGACTTTAGCTCCATTTCCTCCCCCACTCCACTACATATTTGTACCTTTACATCTGTCCTATCTTCTTACTATAGTCAAATTACAATATTTGTTAGATTAATATTCAGTGTTTATACTGCTATGACTGTAAATAATGAATTTAGCAGAGCCATATAGAGAATACTATCCTTACTTTTTACTTTCTTTTAAACATTTTGTTTTAAAATTATTTTGAAAATAATTAACCCATTTCATAACACTTTATAAAGTATCCCATTACAATTCTAATTGGGTTTTTGTTAAATTTATAGTTTAACTGAAGAAGAGTCACCATTTTTATTAAATGTGGTATTCCCAACTAAATGTGTGATGTTTCTGTTTTATTCATCTCATCTTTTGTTTCCCCAAATAAAGTTTCTGTTTTATTCATCTCATCTTGTTTCCCCAAATAAAGTTCTGTCATTTTATGTTTCACATATGCCCCTTTAAATTATTCCCAAGTATTTTATATTTTTATTACAATTATGAATGGGATATTTTTTCTTTGTATTGTTGGAACGGAGTAATTATTTACCAGGAGTCAGAATATCTGGTTCAAGTACAAGCTCTCCATTGGGTAAATCCTTAACATAGCTTTGCTGAGATCTGTTTTATGATCTATTAAAGGGTAATAGTAGTACCTCACATTTTTAAATCAGTATCAAAATTTAAACAAAGCAGAGCTTGTGAAATTACTTTTTGAATTATAAAACTGTAAAGCAAAAATAAAATATTTAGGTATATAGAAAGAAAAGCTGTTATTTTTGTAGCAGTATCTCATATGCAACAACTTTTCTGAACTCTTCTGTTTCTTCAAACAATTTTTTAAACAGCTTTATTGAGGTATAATTGACATACAATAAACTGAACATATTTAAAATTTATAATTTAATACGTTTTTTTTACCCCCTTAACCATTTTAAAATGTACAGTTCAGTAGTGTTAAATATATTCACATTATTGTCAGTGGAATCTCAGAAATTTTTCATCTTGCAAAACTAAAACTCTACCCATTAAACAACTCATTTCCCCCTCCCCTACCTCTGGCAACTACCATTCTACACTCTGTGAATTTGACTACTTTAGGTATCTCGTGTAAGTAGAATCATACCTTATTTTTCTTTTTGTGACTTGCTTATTTCATTTAGCATAATGTCCTTAAGGCTTTTTCATGTTGTAGCATATGACAGGATTTCCTTCCTTATTAAGGCTGAATAATTATATTCCATTGTACATGTATATCACATTTTGTTTATTCATCTGTGGATGGACATTTAGGTTGCTTCCATCTCTTGGCTGTTATGAATAATGCTGTCATGAACATGGTTATGTAAATATCTCTTCAAACTTCTGCTTTTAATATACCCAGAATTGGGATTGCTGGATCATATGGTAATTCTATTTTTAATTTTTTGAGGAAATCGCCACACTGTTTTCCATAGCAGCTGTACCATTTTACATTCCCAGCAGTGCACAACAGCTCAAATGATTTTTTTGATTGACTAGGTAAACAGTTGTGCCTTTTGGAAAATAATACTAAATTTTTTCCCTCCCTTAATTTTAGTTTTTTTTTGTATCATATGTTGATGTTGGGAATATCTCAGGCATCTCGTCAATCCTAAGATGCCATCAGTTGTAAGATGCACTAGTATTTTATGTACTGCCAAGAGAAAAAAGCTACCAATTAAACAACACACGTTGATTATAAGATGCATCCCAATTTTAGGAACAATAAAATGTGAAAAAATGTGCACCTTAGAATTGATGAAATACTGGATAATAATGATAGTAATGTGCCTTTTCCTTAAAAAATTGATAAGGTCAAAATCCATAGTAGGATATATTTAATTTCCGGCTAAGCCTGGCAGACTAAACATACTTTTAAACTACTTCTTCCTGAAAGCTCACTAAAGTAACATTAATGGATTTTAAGAGGCATAAACCTGCAAAGAGAAGAGGATGAGACACAGCAGATGAGAACAGTCAACAGTTTTTAGAAAATGAATGTTTGAATGAATCAACATGACTTTGGTTATCATGGAAGAATTGGTGAGAGGCATGTGGAAGGTTACAAACAAACAGGCAGTTAACCTAAGAGGAAAAAAAAAATGTACAAGAGAGGAAGCCCTGGTACAGTACATGATTTAGTTGTGAACAATGTTTACATGCTTACAATAATCAATACTCATTACTGATTTAATTAATTAATTAATTAATTTTTTTGGCGGTACGCGGGCCTCTCACTGTTGTGGCCTCTCCCGTTGCGGATCACAGGCTCCGGACGCGCAGGCTCAGCGGCCATGGCTCACGGGCCCAGCCGCTCCACGGCATGTGGGATCTTCCCAAACCGGGGCACGAACCCGTGTCCCCTGCATCGGCAGGCGGACTCTCAACCACTGCGCCACCAGGGAAGCCCTTGATTTAATTTTTATTGAGGTGTTGAAGGAAGAAGAAGCGAGAGTGTAGGAGTGGTATAAGAAAGCTAAAACTTATTTATTTTATTATTATTATTATTTTTGGCCGCACTGTGTGGCCTGTGGGATCCTAGTTCCCTGACTAGGGATCGAACCCATGCCCTCTGCAGTGGAAGCATGGATTCTCAACCACTGGACCTCCAGGGAAGTCCCTAAAACTTATTATTTTTAACAGCAAGTCAACATTGTCTAAAATTGATAGGAATTAGCAGCATAGGCATGACATTTAGAATTATGAAAGGAATATCACAAAAAACTGTTTACAGTGCTTTAAAGTATCTGTGTAATGAGGCTGTGGAATCAGGAGACTTATTTTTATTAGGCATTTCTTAGTAATACACATTTTAAAAAATTATGTATGTCTTTTACCTTAATAAAAAATTTTTAATTAAGGGAAAAAGGAATCTAGTGTGGTAATATTTATGTTTTTCACTCAGGGCTAGTCAAGCAGTATAATCTTGATTAGAAATGAGTGAGGAGAGAACATTTTTACTGCCCCATGTGAAAATAGGTCACTTAGAGCTGCTGGAGTAGATGTTCACTCTGGGTAGATGACCCACCTCTGCCCTGGGGAAACATTCATCAATATTTAAGTGCTATTACTAGTCAGACACAGTTCTAGGTATTGGGGAAACTGAATAGATAAACCAGTATTCATTTGTTTGTTTTCCCTCTTTACTTCTCTCCCAGCTTTTCAGTAACTGATTTAAATTTGACCTGGAGCAGCTGAGTCTTTTGGTGATAAACAACAGAATGTTCAGGTTCTTCAGGACATTGGTGGCAGTTCTTATTGAGCATCGCCTCTGTGAATATAATCCTCTCTGACTAAGTGAATCCTTGCTTATACGGCTAGGACTGGGGAGACACTGGCATAATCTTTCCATTAGGCAGTCCCAGGCAGGATATTAATATCCTTGTGTGGTTCTTAGAGGAATTTAACAGCTAAATGATGCTAATATAAATGATAGTAATAGTAACTATTTATATATATTTATATATACTTCACAAAACTATTAACATCTTTTATCTCATTTTGTTGTCCACCTACAAGATGAATGTTATTCCTGTTTTACAGACTGAGAGGGTTTAAGTGACTTACTCAAGTGCATATTCGTCGCTGACAGCGAGAATTTGAACTAGTCTCTTAACTTCAGTCCTGAATTCATTCTGTTATGCAAATATTTTCCCTTAAAAGACTATGGGGAATGATTTCTGCCTTAAGGAAATCAGCAGTTTTCTGATAAAGATTCAAGTGGGCCCCTGCCTGGTGTCTGTGTAGAGTTGTCCTTTCAGTAACTCACTGAGGTTAGATCCTGAATGCCCTAGACAAATGGCTCTATTTGTTCTTTTTCTTTTTTTCCTCCCAAAGATCAGTTTTCCCTTCCATTAGATTTTTTAAGTTTTTCTTGGAGTGGAGGAGGAGTAGAGTAAGGTTGGAAAGGGGATGTATGTTTCATATGGCTGAACCAGGAATAGTTCAGAATTAGCATATTAGAATATTATATCTGGGTACCTTCATGCCTGTATCAAGTCCTCTTTGAAAGTTTTTCGGTTCATGGTCTCAGATTTATCACTTCCTCTCTTCCAGTTGTTACCACCCTAGATTAAGGTCTTGTTTCATTTCATGCTTAAAGTACCACAACATCGTTGATCTCCCTTGTTTCATTCTCTCCTTGGCTTAAATCATTTGGGCAGTCATATACAGATCAATCTTACTTAAAAAACAACAATAACAACAGTTTTTTTATTATTTATTTTAGCTCTCTACTCTCCTTAAGTCTAAATTCCTGTGCCTGCTCTTTAGGATCCTTCATACCCTATTAACCTACCCATTCAGAATTATTTTTCATTGTCCCCTAACATGTACCCTTTATTCAAATCAGGCAAGTCTGTCTCCTGAATGTATTTAAGGTCAAACCCATTCCTGTTTCCTGACTTTAGCTTGTAGTTTCTTCTATTCAACCTCTCCTTTGAGGTCCAACCGAGACTTCCTTGAAAACTACGGTTAGCAATAAGCTCTCCTGTTCTGGCTGCATGTATCACTTACTATTTATGTCACACATTTTTTGCTACTTCACTATTATCTTTAATACAGTATTGTATACTATCTTGCAGTGTTCTGTAATTCTTTCTCATGTATAAATTAACCAGAATTTAAATCTCTTTAACAGGAGAAACCAGATCCCTCATGTGCCTAGAAGAATCCTTGAGCGCATACCAGACACTCATTAAATACTACTTATTCCAGTAAATATACCCATGTGGCAGAGTTTACTGGTGATAACCAGATGGATAAGAGTTATTGTGAAAATGAATCTATGTCTCTTTATTTTTATCAAGAATGTACTTGATACTAATTTTTACATTTCTTTCTTCCCTGCCTTGTTTTGGTGACAGGCTGTTGATGATGTGAAAAAAGGTTACATCAAAGCAGAGGAAAAATCCTACCAATTACAGAAGCTGTATGAACAAAGGAAAATGGTCATGGTAGGTTTATGTCCCCATAATCTCTTTATAAAATGCCCCTTTTTATCTCTTTTTTATTTTATTTAATTTTATATTGGAGTATAGTTGATTTACAAAGTTGTGTTAGTTTCAGATATACAGCAAAGTGACTCAGTTATACATATATCCATTCTTTTTCAGATTCTTTTCCCATATAGGTTATTACAGAATATTGAGTAGAGTTCCCTGTGCTATACAGTACGTCCTTGTTGATTATCTATTTATCCCTATTTTACATATAGTAAAATATAGAGTGTATATGTTAATCCCAAACCTCCTACTTTAATGCATATAGTGTGTATATGTTAATCCCAAACCTCCTAATTTATCCCTCCCCCCCACCGTTCCCCTTTGGTAACCATAAGTTTGTTTTCGAAGTCTGTGAGTCAGTTTCTGTTTTGTATATACATTCATTTGTATTATTTTTTAGATTTCACATATGAGTGATATCATATGGTATTTGTCTTTCACCTCCTGACTTCCTTCATTTAGTATGATAATCTCTAGGTCCATCCATGTTGCTGCAAATGGCATTATTTCATTCTTTTTTATGGCTGAGTAATATTCCATTGTATATATGTACCACATCTTCTTTATCCATTCCTCTGTTGATGGACGTTTAGTTGTTTCCATGTCTTGGCTATTGTGAATAGTGCTGCAGTAAACATTGGGGTACATGTATCTTTCCGAATTTTGGTTTTCTCCAGATACATGCCCAGGAGTGGGATTGCTGTATCATATGGTAGTTCTATTTTTAGTTTTTTTTTGGTTTTTTGTTTTTTTTACTTTTTTATTGACAGAATTTATAGCAGTTTCATATTACAGAAAAAACTAAGGAGATAGTACAGAGTTCCTATCTTACTTAATATGTTACACTTGTTATATATTAACTAAAGTCCAACAATTATTAATTTCCTTAGTTTTTTTTTTTTACATCTTTATTGGAATATAATTGCTTTACAATGTTGTGTTAGTTTCTGCTGTACAACAAAGTGAATCAGCTATATGTATACATATCTACATATATCCCCATATCCCCTCCTTGTTGAGCCTCCCTCCTACCCTCCTTATCCCACCCCTCTATGTTGTCACAAAGCATTGAGCTGATCTCCTGTGCTCTGCAGCAGCTTCCCACTAGCCATCCATTTTACATTTAGTAGTGTATATATGTCAATGCTACTCTCTTACTTCGTCCCAGCTTCCTCTTCCCTCCTCAAGTCCGTTCTTTATGTTTGCGTCTTTATTCCTGCCTTGCCACTAGGTTCATCAGTACCGTTTTTTTAGATTCCATATATGTGCGTTAGCATACAGTATTTGTTTTTCTTTTTCTGACTTCACTCTGTATGACAGACTCTAGGTCCATCCACCTCATTACAAATAACTCAATTTTGTTCCTTTTTATGGCTGAGGAATATTCCATTGTATACATGTGCCACATCTTCTTTGTCCATTCATCTGTCGATGGACATTTAGGTTGCTTCCATGTCCTGGCTATTGTAAATAGTGCTGCAGTGAACACTGGGGTCCATGTATGTTTTTGAATTACGGTTTTCTCAGGGTAGATGCCCAGGAGTGGGATTGCTGGGTCATACGGTAGTTCTATTTTTAGTTTTTTAAGGAACCTCCATACTGTTCTCCATAGTGGTTGTATCAATTTACATTCCCACCAACAGTGCAGGAGGGTTCCCTTTTCTCCATACCCTCTCCAGCATTTATTGTTTATAGATTTTATTTTTCGATATATTTTTAATTGAAGTATAGTTGATTTACAATGTTGTGTTAATTCTGCTGCACAGCAAAGTGATTCAGCCATATGTGTGTGTGTGTGTGTGTGTGTGTATATGTATATATATGTGTGTGTATGTATATATATATATATATATATACATACACACACATTTTTTTTTAAAACATCTTTATTGGAGTATAATTGCTTTACAATGCTGTGTTAGTTTCTGCTTTATAACAAAGTGAATCAGCTATACATATATCCCCATATCTCCTCCCTCTTGCGTCTCCCTCCCACCCTCCCTATCCCACCCCTCTAGGTGGTCACAAAGCACTGAACTTATCTCCCTGTACTATGCGGCTGCTTCTCACTAGGTATCTATTTTACATTTGGTAGTATATATGAGTCCATGCCACTCCCTCATTTCATCCCAGCTTACGCTTCCCCCCCCCGTGTCCTCAAGTCCATTCTCTACATCTGCGTCATTATTCCTGTCCTGCCCCTAGGTTCTTCATAACCGTGTTTTTTTTTTCTTAGATTCCATATATATGTGTTAGCATATGGTATTTGTTTTTCTCTTTCTGACTTACTTCACTCTGTATGACAGACTCTAGGTCCATCCACCTCACTACAAATAACTCAATTTCGTTTCTTTTTATGGCTGAGTAATATTCCATTGTATATATGTGCCACATCTTCTTTATCCATTCATCTGTCAGTGGATACTTAGGTAGCTTCCATGTCCTGGCTACTGTAAATAGAGCTGCAGTGAACATTGTGGTACATGACTCTTTTTGAATTATGGCTTTCTCAGGGTATATGCCCAGGAGTGGGATTGCTGGCTCATATGGTAGTTCTATTTTTAGTTTTTTAAGGAACCTTCATACTGTTCTCCATAGTGGCTATACCAATTTACATTCCCACGAACAGTGCAGGAGGGTTCCCTTTTCTCCATACCCTCTCCAGTATTTATTGTTTTATAGATTTTATTTTTCAATATTTTTAATGAAGTATAGTTGATTTACAATGTTGTGTTAATTCTGCTGCACAGCAAAGTGATTCAGCTATATATATATATATATATACACACACACACACACATATACACATACTTCATTTTAATATTCTTTTTCATTATGGTTTATCATAGGATATTGAATATAGTTCTCTGTGCTGTACAGTAGGACCTTGTTGTTCATCCATTCTGTATATAAAAGCTTACATCTGCTAACACCAACCTCCCACTCCATTTTTCCTTCAACCTCCTCCCCCTTGGCAACCACCAGTCTGGTCTCTGTGTCTGTGTTTCTGTTTCGTAGATAGGTTCATTTGTGTCATAATTTAGATTCCACATATAAGTGATATTATATGGTATTTGTCTTTCTCCTTCTGACTTCATTTAGTATGATAATCTCTAGTTGCATCCATGTTGCTGCAAATGGCATTATTTTGTTCTTTTTTATAGCACTGAGTAGTATTCCATTGTATATATGTAACACGTCTTTATCCATTCATCTGTTGGTGGACATTTAGGTTGTTTCTATGTCTTGGCTATTGTGAATAGTGCTGCTATGAACATAGGGGTGCATTTTTTTAAATAAATTTATTTATTTTATTTATTTTCATTTTTGGCTGTGTTGGGTCTCTGTTGCTGTGTGTGGGCTTTCTCTTGTTGTGATGAGTGGGGGCTACTCTTCATTGAGGTGCGTGGGCTTCTCATTGCAGTGGCTTCTCTTGTTGCCAAGCACAGGCTCTAGGGGCACGGGCTTTAGTAGTTGTGGCACTCCAGCTCAGTAGTTGTGGCTCGCAGGCTCTAGAGCACAGGCTCAGAAGTTGTGACGCACGGGCTTAGTTGTTCCGCTGCATGTGGGATCTTCCCAGACCAGGGCTCTAACCCATGTCCCCTGCATTGGCAGGCGGATTCTTAACCACTGCACCACCAGGGAAGCCCGCATATATCTTTTTGAATTACGGTTTTGTATAGATATATGCCCAGGAGTGGGGTTGCTGGGTCATATGGTAGTTCTATTTTTAGTTTTATGAGGAACCGCCATACTGTTTTCCACAGTAGCTGCATCAGCTTACATTTCCACCAACAGTGTAAGAGGGTTCCCTTTTCTCCACACCCTCTCCAGCATTTGTTATTTGTAGACTTTTTGATGATGGCCATTCTGACTGGTGTGAGGTGATACCTCATTGTAGTTTTGATTTGCATTTCTCTAATAATTAGTGATGTTGAGCATCTTTTCATGTGCTTTTTGAAAATGCCCCTTCTTATCTCTTAAATCTATTCTAGTCATTTTTGAAAGATGTTTACAACCTGGTCAGTGGCTTAACTGATTTAAAAAGAAGGAGGGAGATACAGACCTTGATATAAAGTCCATTGTGTTCCTCCATTTAGCACACAGAAAGCTTATTGTGGTATATATAGGTATATAACTTTATTAATAATAACCAAACAGTATTCTTTTTGATAATAAAAAGTCCTAAAATTAGATGTGTAAAACATTTAATATGATAAAAATAAGATTCTGTAAGAATTAATATTTGGATGTTTAACATTAGAAATTATTTTAGTTGTGATTTAGCAATCACAAAATCATTTGTTTTCCTAACTCCCATCTGTGCAGTTGCTTAAACATTTACGCTCAGTAGTGCGTTTGGTTAGTATGATATCCTAGAGCTGTGTTGATTCCATAGCTGCTAGCCTCATGTGGCTATTTAAATTTAATTTTAAATTCATTTAACTTAAATAAAATTTAAAATCCAGTTCTTCCGATGCATTAGCACATTTCAGGTGTTGAGTAGTCACATGTGGCTAGTAGCTACTGTATTGGACAGCCCAGATATGGAACATTTTCATCATCACAGAAAGTTCTGTTGGAGAGGGCTACCTATGATATTCTTGGAATATTTCAAAATTAGTTTTGAATTGGTATCTGCTGTAAATAGAGGGATGAAAATTGTCAAAAATAAAATTTGTGAAGAACACTTATGAAAAATTGCACCCATATCATCTTAAAACTTCTTTCTTGGCCAATTCAGATAGTTGAAAATTTTCCAGTTATAGTTTTTCATAATAGTTTTCGCACAGTTTTTACACAAGGCAGTAATTGCATTGGTAATAATTCTGATAGGTCACCTGAATTTCTTTTGTACTTTCTGAGAAGTTCTTAGGAGGGAATGTTGATCCATCTAAATTAATTGTATTGGGACTTTCCTAGTGGCACAGTGGTTAAGAATCTGCCTGCCAATGCAGGGGACATGGGTTCGAGCCCTGGTCCGGGAAGATACCACATGCCACGGAGCAGCTAAGCCCATGCACCACAACTGCTGAGCCTGTGCTCTAGAGCCTGTGAACCACAACTACTGAGTTGGTGTGCCACAACTACTGAAGCCTGTGCGCCTAGAACCTGTGCTTGGCAACAAGAGAAGCCACCACAATGAGAAACCCGCGCACTGCAACGAACACCCAACGCAGCCAAAAATAAATAAATAATTTTATTTATTTATTTTTTAAATTAATTGTATTGGAATAAGAATGGAAACAAGTTAGCCACTGAACTTAAGCCCATAGTCTTATATCTAGGTGGAATAGTTATTTTATCACTCATGTGACAAAAAGGGAACCATCCACCAATGTTCTGCATACCAACAGGCTGAAATAGACAACACAAAAATCTTTTAAATAGAATTAAGTTTTGGGACTTCCCTGGTGGTCCAGTGGTTAAGACTCCACACTCCCAATGCAGGGGGCCTGGGTTCGATCCCTGGTCAGGGAGCTAGATCCCACATGCCACAGCTAAGAGCCTCAACTAAAAAGATCCCGCACACGGCAACGAAGATCCCGCGTGCTGCGGGGCAGCCAAATAAATAAATATTTGAAAATAAATAAAAATGTTTTTTAAAAAATAGAATAAAGTCCTGGCAGAATTTTGGTAAAGGGAATTTTGCTATGTGGGAGACAGGATTTTAAAACTCAACTTCCACCTCTTCTTTAAGATAATGGTATTGTCTTCTATATATTAATGCATGATTCTGACCAACACATCTGCATCTTCGACTGAAAAGGGCTATCCACCTCTGCAATAGTTCTTTGCCTTTGTCAAAGCCAGCAGAATCAAAGTAATTTCATAAGGCCTTCTGAATATGGAATACAGATTGTTTCTTTGCACATATAGCACTCTAAACACACTAGCTTCCATTTATACATTTAACAAAAAGTATTTGTTGAGCACCAAGTGTGTGCCAGGCACAGTGCAAAGTGCTAGAGAAATAAATAGGTTTGGGTTGTTCTGTGGCAAAATATAGAAAATCTGAGTTTAACAAGCATAGTAATCTATTATGAAATTATTTTTTAGGCTCAAGTTTGTATCTTGTAATCCTCAGTTAAGAACGCAAGTGCAGTTAGTACATTGATAGGTTTCCCCATGGGTCATCTGAACTGAGTATAAAATATGCTTCTCTTGAAAACCTAGTGCCAGTGTACAAGTGTGTACCAGCCCCATAATACTGCAGTCCTATTTTAAAGACCTCCCCCCCGACAAAAGTTTGGGTTTTATTCAGGTATCAGTGTTCAAAGACATTAGCCTAGTCAATGGTCAATACATTGAAACTACCACCTCAGATGGACCCTTCAGAGCCCGTAGGTCTTGATACCATTATGATAACAACTTAGCACAGTTGATAGGCCTGAGATTAGGCCATATCACTACGATTAGTTGCCAGATCACTGTGAGACCTTCAGCAATTCACAAACTTGTCACTTTCAGTTTCTTTTCTGTAAATTGGGGATGTTCAGGTTGCTAGCTCTCAAGTAGAATCTTGACAAAATACTCCAAAGTTAACAGATAAATAAGCTTTGTGTAAGTTCCCTTGCTCTCCGAATACAGAGGACAGCTCATACCTTTGCCATAGTTTGTAATACCCAGTGTGATCAAAATGTTTTTGTTTTTTACCTGTTTGCAAAGTTAGATTGAATCTCAAATTAGGATGGTTGAGAATATAGTGTACATAAGACTTGTTTTTTCTTTTCTCTCTCTCTCTCTTTTTTTTAAGTCTTTAATACTTATTTATTTATCTTATTTTTGGCTGCGTTGGGTCTTCGTTGCTGCACGTGGGCTTTCTCTAGTTGCAGCGAGCGGGGGCTACTCGTCGTTGTGGTGCACGGGCTTCTCATTGCAGTGGCTTCTCTTGTTGCGGAGCACGGGCTCTGGGCGCGCAGTCTTCAGTAGTTGTGACTCGCGGGCTCCGTAGTTGTAGCTTGCAGGCTCTAGAGTGCAGGCTCAGTAGCTGTTGCACACAGGCTTAGTTGCTCTGTGGCATGTGGGATCTTCCCGGACCAGAGCTTGAACCCGTGTCCCCTGCATTGGCAGGCGGATTCATAACAACTGCACCACCAGGGAAGTCCCTCTCTTTTTCTTCAACTCTCACACAAGCAGTGAACATGTGTAACTTATGTCTTGCCATTGTTGAACTGACAAATAAGAAGTTCCTGGGTTTGGGGTTCCCTGGTGGCGCAGTGGTTAAGAATCCGCCTGCCGATGCAGGGGACGTGGGTTCGAGCCCTGGTCCAGGAAGATCCCACATGCCACGGAGCAAATAAGCCTGTGCGCCACAACTACTGAAGCCGCACGCCTAGAGCCTGTGCTCCACAACAAGAGAAGCCACTGCAATGAGAAGCCCGCACACTGCAACGAAGAGTAGCCTCCACCCGCCGCAAGTAGAGAAAGCCCGCACGCAGCAACAAAGACCCAACACAGCCATAGATAAATAAATAAAATAAACTTATTAAAAAAGAAAAAAAGTTTCTGGGTTTGTGTTTGTCAACATAATTTTTAATGATTTCACACAAGGCAGTATATGTGGAAGTCAGTGTTTCTCAAAGTGTAGTTGCCAGCCCAGTTACATGGGAATCACTTGTCAAGCCTGCTCAAAATGCAGATTTCTGGACCCCACCTCACATTTACTAAACCAGAACCTCTAGGGGTAGGATCTAGAAATATTTGTGAAGATTTTTACAGAAACACCCTAGTGAGTCTGCAACTTTAGGTGCTTGAGAAACACTACCCTTGGAATTTGGGAGAGTTGGCTTCCAAGTTTCCTCTCAGGCCTTTATTTCAATTTTAGATCTGGTTTGACCCTTGGCAGGTTGTTTGGGAGAACAGAGAGTTCTCCAGAGTGGACCTCCATCCCTCACCTAAAGTGTTTTGCTCTGTTAAGTACTGTCTCTGCTTTAATAACCGTCCTATTTCAGTATTTACCTATCTTGCTGAACATTGAATATTTATAAAATGTCCCATGCCATACCTGTCCTCTTCTCTTGCCTGATGTGCACCATCATCTAAGTGGTATACAAATCAAGGAAGGTAATTTAGGATACATATTTAGCTTCTCAGAATTTAATATGAAAGGAGAATAGACAGGATAATTTTTTGTTTGAAGTACATAGCTACACCCTTATGTAAATATGTTTGAAAACAAAAATTAACTTTCCTTTGGAAATTTGGATGTATGTAAAATTTTAAATATTTCTTCTCTATGTTTTCTGCAAATCGAGGAATGTAGAGATTGCCCACTTAAAGCTGAGAAATACTACCTGACCTGATAATCTCAGGAAAACCTTAAATTTCCCCGATGACACCTTACCTTAATGGAGCCTTTAAAATTTTTTTTTAAAGCTGTCATGTATTGAATACCTAATTATGTACTAAGTACTATGCTAGATACTTTTCAAGGTCACAGATAACTGTATGGTATAGATGCTATTATTATTTCCCTTTTTATGGAAGAGGAAACAAAGGCTCCTAGGATTTAATAATTTGCTAGAGTTCAAATAACTTGCCCAAGGTTACAGAGTTAGGAAGTTATGGGTCCAGGATTCAAGCCTGGGGCGTTCTGGGCCCAGGCTCTTGATCACTACTCTGTGCTGTTTGCTGCTTGTTATAACCCCAGAAGAGTTCTCGCCTATATCATCCACTGCCTGTCATATTTACCAAAGTATAGATAGTAGCCAGAGATTTATTTTTGTTCATAGTGCCAGTAGAAGGCCTAAGCAGTTTATCACTGGTTCAGGATGGATGTTGGTCAAGGGGGATGGATGGGGTAACGGAGGGAGACAGAGAAGAAAAATGATGCAAATGAAGTATTTTGGCACTTCTGTATTGACCCTGTCCCTGTGTTCTTGCTACCCCTTTATAAGTTTTCACCTTTAAAGTTGCTATTATTTTCCCCAAGCAGAAGTAAATACAAAGTAGGGAAGGGAGCCTGTGGTGTATTTTTTTTCCCCCTGGGCCCTTAGGTCTTCCCAGACAGTCCCTGGTGGCAGTAGAGACAGTCTTAGGTGCCATTCCTTGGTACCAGAGCCATAGGTTGCCTAGGGTCCTTTTTGTGCCTGTCTCTTCTTTTCTCCTGGTGAGGCGGAAGGCAGCTCTCCAGTGTATTCTAACCTCCGTACCCATCTAGTTGAAATTAACTAGGGTGCTATACCTTTGTCTTCTCTCTAACTCTCTGCGCACATCACCACTATGCCTTGTTCTTCCTGTGTGACATGCAGATGGGGGTGTCACACAGACTTGAGACTATTTGCTTGTTTCCCAGGCAATCACTGAGGAAACCAGGTCAGAGTCCCTGCATCTTCTTTTTTCCTTATCATCTTTCCCTATTTCTCTTCTCTCCTTCCCATTCATTATCTTTTACTCTCTCCCCTCTCAACTCAACATAGTGAGTTAAGTAAGAGAGAGGCCAGCCTTAACTGTAGAGGAGAAGGGACAAAGAGTTTAGAGACCTCTCTGGATCAGTCTTGGAGCATTGTACCTGTGAGGGTCACATATGTCACTTGTTTTGGGTCTAGATGCTTTTTAAGGAGACATATATGCTGGAGACCCAGGGGACAGTGGGGCTAAATGGGACTAGTTGGTAATAGAGAAAGGATCAGAGGCCTAGAAATTAAACCTGGCTTCTAATCCTGGTTGTGCCACTTACTATTACCTGTGACATTAAGCAAGTCTCATTATTATTCTGAGTTTCTGTAAAATGACTAACTTTTAAAGTTTCCTTCAGCTTAAACTTTTTATGAATATGAGATTTGGGATAGCTTAATCCTCATCACTGAGATCATTCTAACTTTTGATTGGAGAAGAGATGAGAAACATTAGCTCTCTTACCTTAATTATAAGGATAGATTTGATTGCATCCCTTAGGTACAGTGAAAATAGAGGGCTGGACTAAATGGCATTGTGAGTTCCCTCTAGTCCTAGGGCTCTTGGTTGCAGTATCTCTTCTGGCTTCATTTATATATAAGTAGAGAAAGAGAGCAGGGTTGGAAGTATGGAGTTGGAAGTTAGAAGGATAAAGGATCATCTAGGAGTCCTGTCCCAGCTTGGCAATGGATGTGAGACCAGAGGCAAGGTCTCCAGGTTGCGAGGTTTCTCTCGGTTCTTTTGTGTGCCATCGCAGCAGCTCCTGATGACGGTGTAGTTCCATAGTAACACTGCTTCTCTTTCCTTTTTTCTCTAGTACCTCAACATGCTAAGGACTTGTGAGGGCTACAATGAAATCATCTTCCCCCACTGTGCCTGCGACTCCAGGAGAAAGGGGCATGTTATCACAGCCATCAGCATCACGCACTTTAAACTGCATGCCTGCACTGAAGAAGGACAGCTGGAGGTGAGAGTTCATTTAGCATGTAGCTGGGAAGTCAGGGGGCATGGTCCAGGAACACCGGGAATACTTCGATACTCACTTGCTATGTTTTAATTCCTCCTTGTGGGGGAACTGATATCAAGACTGTTTTGACTGGGGTAAACAGGCTCTGGATCTACACTGCTCCTCACCTTCACTGGCTGCTTACACTGACTTTTATTCTTCTGTCACAGTCTTTTCCCTGAAATGATGTAGACATCTCTACTGATTTCTTTTCTGCTGTCTGGTTCAGAACCATCTTACCTAAGCTCCCCAGCATTCTCAAACTTATGCTCTTGTTCTCGGTTGTTTAGAACCAGGTAATAGCATTTGAATGGGATGAGATGCAACGATGGGATACAGATGAAGAAGGAATGGCCTTCTGTTTTGAATATGCTCGAGGAGAGAAGAAGCCTCGATGGGTTAAAATCTTCACACCATATGTGAGTGGTAGTTGGGGAAGCATGCACGGGGAAAGTAGATTGGGCTTAAAGTTCTCCTTAAGCTAAATGCGTAAATGGAGAGAGCTGTAGAGCAGTTGTTTTGAGATCTGAACCTGTTTGAATCCTAGAGCCCCAGGTTCTTCCTGGCTTTCCTTTAGGCCTGAGTAGGATTGGCAATTTCATATCCCACTTGACTCACAGTTAACCACTAGAAGGAGCCAGAGAATAGCAGATGAGCCAGGCCTGGGTTTTATGGAGCTTGTTAAGGTTTTTCTCTAGGCTGAGCAAGTTTGGAAGGTGACTCTGGGCAGGAGTTCAAAGGCATGGTCCTCTGGTGCCTGGTCTTGAGAAGCCAGTGAGTGTTGCTCTGTTTTTTTTTCAGTTCAATTACATGCATGAATGCTTCGAGAGGGTGTTCTGCGAGCTCAAGTGGAGAAAAGAGGTAATTCTAAACAATCTTGAATTGGCCTTTTCATCTTTTTTTGTTTGTTTGTTTAAAATGTATAGTCCTGTGGCCAAATACCTGGGGCCCTCATCTCCATCTGTCTAGGAGTATTAGTTAGAGACTGGTTATCCCATGTGAGCCAGGATATTCTTCCAGAGAGGTTATTAGCCTTGGACGCTAAACGGACTGTGCCAAAAAGCCCTCCTTCCGTTGTCTAGAGATTGGCCATTGGCTACAGGCTATTCCATCTCTCATAACTTCATGCACCCTTCTCTGCTTGTTTTTTGTCAGTCGCCCTCCGTGTTCTTCCTGACCCAGAAGGGCAGCTGTCCTCAGTTTTAGCCATTCTGACTGGGTGAGATGTGAAAGAGTCTGTCTAGGCTAACCAAGAGTGTGTGTGCATGAGAAGGTTTTTGCTGCTGCTTTCCTGCTGTCTGTATATGCCAGTGCTGGAACAGAATTTAAAACATTCAGAATAATTAGCTACTTACTCTCAAAGAATATGTTCCCAAGGTTCAGAGGGTAAAGTCAGGAATAAGAAAATTTATATTCTTGGTATAGTAGAAAGAACATTGGGCTCTGGGAATCAGATCTGGATTCTCTCCCAGCTTTTTTTCTCTCTGTGATCTTGGACAAATCAGCCTCCCTGGATCTCAGTTTTCTCATCTTTCCTCATCTGTGAGACAGGAAGGCTGAACCAGATAGTTAATATCCTAGGTCCCTTCCAACTCTAAAAGGCTATGATTCTTGATGGAAAGTTATATCAAGTGCAGAGGCCAATCAGATCAAGTCATCCATCCAGTCATACATTTTCTGTGTGAGGGGTTGTCTCTAGATGGGAGGAGATGAGGACACCTAAGGCTTCCCAGTAACTCTTTTCTTTTTTTCCTTTCAGAACATTTTCCAGATGGCAAGGTCACAGCAGAGAGATGTGGCCACCTAGCCTTTCGTTACCCTCTTCCCTTCTCTTCACCCTCATCCTCTTATCCCTTTCGTCTCCCATGTCAGACAGAGTAACCATTAACACGAAAGAAGAGAAAAAGGAAAAAAGTCATTATATTCAAAAGCCCTAAACTAAATATTATTAATAATGCCTCTGAATTTCATATCTCTGGAATTGAGCTGGTAGAGAACAACAGATGGGTCAGCACCAGGAGTCAACTGAGTTAAGACAGGAAAAGAAGTAAGCCCAACCAACTCGCCAAAGGTATCTTTGTCTTTTCAACTGGGCCTCATACCAACAGACTCTCCTTGTACTATATTTTTAGAACTGGAACTATGAACTCCATCCATTTGCACTGTTCAGGCATATATATGTATGTATGTAAAAATTATATATACACAAATTAGCTGCACGTATATACATATATATATTTCTTTTTAAATTTCATATTGATGGCAGTACCTTTTTTAGCTTGTGTTTTTACACACCTTTCACTAGAATTCATGACTTCTCTCTTGCTCTCTTTATTTTGAAACAAACTTTAAAAAGGAAAAAAAAAATTTACAGGGAAAAATACCTCTCCTCATGAAGGACTTGAAAAGTTTACAACCTGCTTGGGTTTTTCCCCCCTTTTTTGTATTGAATGAAGATTCTGGATCATGGGTTGCCATAGAGTCTGAGGAGCAAGGAGCATAGTTTCTTTATCTTCCAAGAGGCTGCTGGGGAGGAGAAAGAGGTGTTTCTCAAGGGCAGCAAGGCTGCAGATTTGCAGCGAGAGTCTAAAGACTTGGTGTGGTCTCTCTTGATTCCAAGACAACTTTCCTGGTCCATCTCTGTCTCTTCCACTCATGGCTTTTAGCCACATTCCACATCTTCCTGCTTCCCGAGGGCCCCCTGTATGCTTTCCCTCAACAGGCCTAGAATGAAGGGGAGGGCGGGCTCAGGAGGTTGACGCCACAGACACCTGAAACACTTAGTGGTCATGATTTCCCATTTCCCTGCTCTTTCTGAAGCAGGGATGGTACTTGGGACCAGAGTTAAAGCTGATACCTTTAGGCACAAAGATTGGACTTAAGTAGGGGGAAGGAAAGAAGAAAGTCCCTATGAATATAAGCTTGTCCCTACTCCATTGCTGACCAATAACCACCCATAACTATTACATTCTCTGTGACTTCCTTAAACGCCCATGTTGGGGAAGGATCTGACAGCATCCCCAAGGCCTTGGGGAAACTTGGAAGGGTTGGTGGCCCGTGCCGGGCAAACCATACCCCGTCCAAGCCAGCTGAGGACCCAGGAAGGAGCAGTAGTAATATGGGTGATTTGGGTTGGATCTCAGCTTTGAATTAAAAGGAACCTGAAGGAAAATCTTCTTGTCCCTCAAAGAGCTCCTCATCTGATCTTGCAGTTAGACCTTTTGAGACCTGAGAGCTACATCCCAGGATCTGGGGCCAGGGCTGACTGGGGTAGAGCAACATTCTCAACCCCCAGCCTCCAAAGGTACTGCATTGGGAGCTCTGATGCAGTCAGGCTCCGATGCCCCTGAAACATTTTTGAGCCTTCTTTACTTTTTTCCTTCTCTACCTTCTAAACAGAAACCTCCATAGAATGGCATCTTTTGCTTTGTCTAACTGGGAGGCAGCCATAGTTGGTTGTAGTCAACTCCACTGAGCAGTGTTGGGGTGGTTTGAAGTTTCTGTTTTTGTAACTTGTTTTTGCAGATTGTTGTGAGGCCACTTTGCTTTCCGTCTCACTCTGTTGTCTTGGCAGGCGCTTGCCCCAGGGGGTGTGGGATCGTATAGGACATCCTATCTTTCCTCACCTTCTCCAAACCCAGGTGGAATCACAGAGTGCAAAATGTAAGAAAGCTGAATGTTTAAAATTGCAGAGAGTGATCCCTGATTTGGAGGCTTTGGCACAGAATTAACTTCTTCTGGCTTAAATGAATTTAATAATGAGCCAAAGGACCCTGGAAAGAAGGTATGTTGATTGCCCACTCCAAGATGCTGAAGAGGCTTTTGGCACCAGCTTTGTTCAAACTTTAAAAATAGCAGTTTGCCCCTATTCCTTCAGAGTGGGAGAGGAATGAACAAATCCGGGAGTCCGTGGGAAGCCCAGATGCTGACCTGTGATGTGAGAGTAGCGGGGATGCCTTTAGCATGCATAGACGCTGCTCCTGTGTCGTTCTGACCTGGCACTCACTTGGTGCTTGGAGATTGGGTGAGGGCCCTGTAGGTAGTTAGCCTGTTTAGCCCCTGCTTGAGGCTGTACCACTAACAAAGCCCCAGCTACAGTGAGAAGGGGAAAGCAGGGAAGCCCTGGAGGACAGCGCCTTCTTCTCTCCCACCCACAGCAGCGTCCTGCAATGGAGGCAGAGGTCGCTGTGGCTGTACAGCTCCATCCAGTCAAGCTCTTCTTTGCACGAAGCAGTGTTAGTGTGATACCCTTTCCCCCTTGCTCTGCACTTCCTTTCTTGAATCCCTACCACCTTTCTCAGTCCAGGGTTCTGCCCAGGGAGTCTTCTGCTCAGTCTCTTTTTGCAGTTTGTCTCCGGGAAATAGAGAGGCTCCCCTTTCCCCCTGCTTTGCCCCAGCAGAGCCAGCAGGATCTCCCTGGTCTCTTGTTGTCCTCCCTTCCCAACAGAGAGTTTCTATCCATAAAAACTCAGAGTTTTTATGGATCAGGAGAAAATGCAGGCCCTGAGACACCTATCCCTGCAGAAAGGGTTCCCTTGGGCCATACTTTGGGTTTTCTGCTCCTTATATTTTTATTTTACTCTCCATTTTTCTGCCCTCCCCTTGCCCTAGGTCTAAGCTCAGCACAGTCGAGTGCTCGGGGCAGCTCCTAGGCCTGGACAGCTCTCAGGGAGGAATTAGAGAAATGTTCAGCATCCCCGTGCCTGGCCCATCCAGTTTCATCCTTTAGTTACGCAGGCCAGTAGCTTTGGGTTATCCCTTCTTATATCTCCAAACCCAGTGCTTGGAGCAGCAGCTCTAACAGGAGGTGATACCTCTCTCTTTCATTTCAGAATTTGCCAGCTTAGGGGCCTGGCTCTTGAAGGCAGTTTTCTTAAAGGGGACTGCATCCTGGGTGACCCGAAGTCTCCAGACCTAGAGGGACAACTGTGCCCTCCCTTCTCTGCTTCATGTTCTCTGGCTGGATTGATTCAGCGGTAGAAACCATTTGGTCTTTTGCACCCCAGCATACCGCTAGGTTCCTTCCAGAGTCACTGTGTCACATTAGCTTCCTTTTGGAGGGAGGGTGATGTGGGTAAATACTCAGATAGCAGAGGCAGTGGGTGTGCATCTTTAGTTCCCCATCTTCCAGTTTCACCTCCTGCCCTTCTCTTGCCCTAAACCTGAGCACATCATGCCAGGCCTCACTCATACAGGATGGTGTCAGCTTACTCCTCAGCAGTAATCTAGGGTGTGTGGGAAGCTTAAGGCTCTGGGGAAGAACAGAATCAAAGAGGGGATGATGTGGGTGGAGGCACTGGCCAACTAACTGCTAAACTTGGACACCAGTTTTATATCACATCCCCCTTTGTAAGCCAGTGAGCAGGGCTTCAGTTTTCCCCAGACCATGCACACTTTTAATTTATTTGAGAGAAACTCTAATTGTATTTTCACTGCAGTATCTTGTATTTTTTATTTGTGATTTAAGAAATGTGAAGAGAAAATACACAGACACATAATGGCTAACAGTGTTTCTTTCATTCCTTGTTCTAGAGCTAACCACTCTAAAATTGTTTGGTAATGTCACTTAGTGTAATTAATTGTAACATATTCTTTTAAATAAATTGATTTATTGATGAAACTATTTTTTGGTTTCCTAGACTTACAAATCCTTCGGGTTGTGTGGGAAGAGGTGAAGAAAGACGTTTGAGATTTGAGTTTGAATGATCAGTCTGAAAATGGGAAGGAACATCTGACTAGTTCTCCTGACCAACTAGCTAGTGAGGCGGTTGTTTGAGAGCAGGAGATGGGGAAGGGTGGGAAAAGGAGAAGCTGGGAGGCCCCTGGTCCAAAGTTCTATTTCCAGAAAATTCCTCCTTTGAAAATTCCTTCTTCCCCCTCAACCCTCAGGGTTGGTTGTGCCTGCTTGCACAAACTCCACGTTAAGACTCACAGGACTTCTGTTCCTCAGCCTTATGCAGACAGAGCCTGGCAGAGCCCTTGGGACAGATCTTAGCACTGTCCGCCTGCCCCCAGCCTCACGTATATACTTTTTCATTTTTCAAGTTACTTAGGAAACTTCTCTCTGGAATCTGAACTGAATGGTACCTATTACCCCTAACGAATGCCAGCTCAATACCGTGTCCTCTGGGTGATTATATTCTCCCCTCTGCCCACACTCCTGAGAATAAGCGTGGTCTTGCATGTTCTTTGCTTTTGCGGAGGAATCTCAGGTGTTGTAGCCTGAGTACCTACTCTTAAGGATACCTACCCTACTCTGTGTGTTAGTTTATGGGCTGAATCTATTCTGAAAAGCTCAGCATTTATGTTAGGTTGGATATTTTAAATTATTTTTTATAAACCTTCCTGTTTTGTTTTTCTAATCCCTAGCCATGTGCTTTTGCTCCTTGATTGGAGACCATAAGAGCAAGGTGTAGTTTGACATTTGGTTTGGCAGTTCGGGGAGAGACATTGCTGTGGGTCTCTCACTGAGCCGTTAGCATTCAATAATTGAAATCTGGTAAATATTACTGTGCTAATGGGGAAAAAAAATTTTTTTTCTTTAACAAGGGAAGAATCCACAGAGAAGTAGAAAGTGGAACTCCAGAGTTAGAATTATAGAAGTTAAAGTCAAACGTTTATTGAATATCTACTGTGTGCAGGGTATTGTGTTAGATACTGCAATAGATACAAAAGCGAAGTAAGAGACACTGTGCTAACTTGCAGCCTCTCAGAGGAATGACCATATGACCTAGCTGTGGAAGGGGTAAGTGCCGGAAGGACTAGAAAAGGAGGGGAGAGAGATCTCTGGGTGAAGGCAATGAAGGAAATCTTTTTTTTTTTTTTTTTTTTTGCGGTACGTGGGCCTCTCACTGTTGTGGCCTCTCCCGTTGCGGAGCACAGGCTCTGGACGCGCAGGCTCAGCGGCCATGGCTCACGGGCCCAGCCGCTCCGCGGCATGTGGGATCTTCCCGGACCGGGGCACGAACCCGAGTACCCTGCATCGGCAGGCGGACTCTCAACCACTGCGCCACCAGGGAAGCCCAATGAAGGAAATCTTGATGAAGAAAGTGAACTGTTTAGATTAAGCAGAATTTCAACAAGAAGGCATTCAGCAAGCTTTACTGAGCCATTATGTGCCAGACACTAGTAATTGGGAATGAAAAGACATGGGTGTGGCGGGGATCAAACTTGGCCAGATGAACAACAAATAGTCCTGTTTCATTAGAACTTAAGGTGTGTGTAGGAATAAAACAGAAGATAAGCCTTCGAAGAGCCTTAAATGCCAGGTGAAGTGCTCTACGTTAAAAAAAAAAAAAAAAAAGGGAGGGGGGATTCCCTGGCGGCCCAGTGGTTAGGACTCTTCGCTGTCACTCCCGATGGCCCAGGTTCAGTCCCTGGTTGGGGAACTAAGATCCCACAAGCCACGGCACAGCCAGAAAAAAGAACCAGAGAAGTTTTGTTTTTCATCAGCTCCGCTTTAGAAACACTGATATTTCAGAATACATACAGAGGGATCAATTAGGAGACTGCCGTGATTAGTTAGTAAGTGGAGGCAGTGATAACTTGAAACGAGGGAAATGGGTATGAAAAAACTGTGGAAGTACAATCATTTATGATTTAGCATTAAACACTGAGTTGATGTGAGAGGAGTAAAAGACTCCCAAGATTTCATGGCTAGGTGAACTTTGGGGAAGAAAATATTTTAGCTTTGGACCGATTATAATTCAGGCATGTGTGAGAAATCTAGATACAGGTGTCCAGCAGTTATTTCTTAATTATTTGCTGAGCACCTTCTAATGCTCTGGGCACTGATGAGGATGGTGGGGATACAGTGGTGATAAGGCAGAGTAAATACCTGTGAATGAATTCGTAGACGACAGGTGTCTTCTCTGGAGAGCACGTTGTAGGAGAGGAGGGGAAATGCAGAGACGGGTAAGGAGGATACTGCAGGCCTCCAGTGGGCGAGGGTGACCTGGACAGTGTTGATGGCGGTGGAGATGGAGAGACAGACGTGAGTACATCACTGATGCATTTTAGAGAGAGAACCAGTAGGGCTTTGCAGTTGGGTTGGATATGAAACGTGAGAGAAAGGGTGTGATCAGAGTTTTGGCCTGGGTGGATACACAGTGGTGGTCTTTACGAGCGAGCAAGGAGGACTGAGGGAGGAAAGGCAGTACTGAAACTGAGTTCAGGAGAAACATTAGGTTAGAAACACATAGCTGGGAGTCGTTTTCACTGAGCAGATGGGAAGATGCAACCCCATTTATGGGGAGCAAGAGGGAGCTGACTACTCAGGGAGATAGACCGAAAGAGGGGCCAGAGAAGGGAGAGTCTAAGAGCCGGGAGCTTGAGCCAGGGCTGCTCAAGTTCTCAGATTTGGAGACGAGAATGAGGCTTGGCCATGAGTGGCAATTCCTTCAATCACAAATACAAGCAGCCAAGGCTGTGACAGCCTTTGAAATTTTAGCAGGAGGATGAAAAGACAAAGGCAACCCTGAAAGTCAGAGAGGGTGTCAAGCTACTGAAGGGTCCAATCCTAAGGAAGCAAGACACCTTGCATTACATTCATACATTTTAAAGCTCAGAAAATACAGACGGGATGAGAATGCATTGAAGGAACAATCCAGGGCTTTTCCCCTGCCACATTCTCATCACCACAGTCCCCCTAAGTGAGGATGTTTTTCTAAATGTCTGTTTTTGTTTCTAAAACTAGAAGCCTTCTCCCAATCCCTGCTATTAACCTGTCAGCTCCACTCTTCTGCCTCGAGAAGCTATTTTCCTTCTCTCTTCTCTTTATTCTGCCATTAACATTTGAACAGTAACTTGATTATTTTAGAAGAAACTGGTGCTGAGTTTCATCTTCTTTGGTCTGAAGTTAGGTGATCCTATTGTCATCATTTTCTGTTTCTTCTGCATTTTATTACTGAGGCCTCTTCTGCTCAGAAGAGATGTTAGTGAACTTTGGTAGTTAGCGGAACTATCCCTCCTTTATACCCTTTATACCCTTCCTACTACATTTGAAGCCAGTATGATGTGTGAAAAAGTCTGTGTTCATACAAGAAACAAGTTAGGAGCTTCCTTTTCCGTCTCAGATGGCCTCCTGTGTTTTGCTGTCAAAGGGCCTGGAGAATCCCTGCCCAGATGTTGTTTTGACTCCCCAGAAGAACCCTTTGTGTCTTCTTCATCCCCATCATTCAGCCTGACTTATCTACTGCTTCTCTGGAGAAAAATCTGGCTGTAGCCTTGCAGAGAGAGGGGACAGCAGTGAGCAGTGACAGACAATAAGTGTAGTCTTCAATGTTTGTGTGAAGGGCTACCACACTGAGGGGCTGCCTGCGATCTGGAAAGATGCCAGGAAGGAGGAGCCTTCCGAGTCCCCCCAGCTCCCACATCTCAGGAGAACCCACCAGTCAGTAAATCACTCTGGGAGATGCCCTTTGGTTTAAACCCAACTTTCCATCTCTCTGTCCTGACCAGAAACTGTTGCAAAGCCATGGTGAGCAGCTCAGGGGAAAATTCATAGTGTTAATACCAACTCCTGTTACCTTCCTCCTTGCACACCTCTTCCCATCTCTGACTGCATGCACATGTACGTGCGCACACACACGCACACGCACACACGCACACGCGCACACACACACATCTCTATTTAACTGAGATTTGAGATGCTGCGTACTTGGCTCAGAATCCTGACTGGATTCTCTTTCTTCTGAGTAAGTCCCATCCCTGATGTCTTTCCAATCCGAGAGACGTTTTTTCCTGAAACAATGTCCACAGATAGTCCCTATAGTGCTGCACATGTTACTTCTGTTTTTAACTCTTCTTAGTTTGGGGCAGTTTAAGAGAAGGCAGAAGTATGGGGCAGAGTGAGGGGTGAGTTGTGGGGATTTACTCATCCTGGCCTCAGGCCAGATCTGGGCTGGAAAGTGAGCAACTTTATAAGCAGGACGTAATGAGGGTGGGGTAGCAGGTAGCTGCCTAGAAGCAAATGGCCCATATGTTGTGAAGTTAAAGACGATACCTGTGTGAAGCCCAGCCCGAAAGCAATTCACAGAGAGGAATCTAGAAACTGCATGGACCTTAGGGCTAATGCATCCACCTTCACTGCTCCAGCCTGCTAGATACTCCTTGGGATCTTTGCCTCAGGTCACAGAACAGGTAGTTGAAGCTATGAGACAAGCACCTCATGGGCTTTGGGGCCTGGGTTCTATTCCTGCAGCCATCCCTTAGTCGCTCTGTGACACTGGGTAAGTTAACTAACCTCCAAATCCTCCGTTTCCCTGTCTGTAAAATTCTATCCTGCCTCATAGGGCTGTTGGGAGGTTAAATGAGAAAATGCACATTACGGACCTAGAACAGAATCACGTGCAGAGCAGCTGCTTCATAAACGGTGGTGGTATAGTCAGCTCCCAGTAGCCCCACTGGCCAGGTGCTGGGACAGCTCCCTCACACGAACAAGGGAGAAGTGGAGGTCTGGAGTGTGAGGCTGCACGTCCTCAGCCTTCAGAAGGACAGGGCTGGATGCGGGAGAGAGGCCTGCTGACCTGCTTTCTTCCCTCTGTGCCCAGCTCTACAGAGCATTCCAGAATTAAGCCCAAAAGAAGGGCAGAAGAATAGGATCATGAAGCCGTGATCAGTGCCTGGACACTGCTCTAAGGCAAGGGCTGGGCCTTCCTGATAGAGTTTTCTCTCCCAAACCTCACTCTCCTCACGTCCCTCCCACCCCGTCCCCGATGTGCACCATCCCCTACCTTCAACCTCCCAAGACACTTATTTGATGCTTTTAAACTTTTTCTTTATTTAGACAGAAAAGACCAACTCTTTAAAAGTAAAATGCAATAAATAAATAAGTTAAGCATAGAGAAGTGTCTGAAACGGACTCCCCACTCTCCCCGGACCATTCCCACCCCCACCCCATTTCTCTTCCCTAAAACCTCTTTCTAGAGAAAATGATCAGGTAATAAACCCCTTTAGCCCGCCCCACACCCCTCCTCCCAAATACCCAATTACCCCCCAAAGCAAAGGGAGAACTCAAGAGAGAGAGAAAATCCAAGGGAAACATTGTCTAAACCCCCAGAAAGAGAAATGGCAGCGTCCGGGCTGGGCCGGGCTGGATAACGCACGGGTGGTAGTGCTATTTACACGGAGGGGCCAGCAGAGACTGTAAACATTTTTAGGGGTTTGGGGGAGGTCTTTTCCTCGTGAAAGGAGGAGGGTCTCTGTGGCTGACTGGCGGAGAGGCAGCCCTCAGGGCTCCTCCACGTTCTCCTTGGAGGGGGCCCTTGGGGGAGGCAGTGAGTTTTAGGGCTGGGAGCCCAGGGTTCAGGGATATCCTACCTCGAGCTGAGGGTGGCCACAGGGAGTGTGACAACCAGCTTCTGAGAAACCCCGAATATGAGGGCGAGGCTGGGGCGAGGGTGGGCAGGGACCATGTGGGAGGCCCCTGCTGCCCTCCCGGGCCGCACAGGTAGAAGAGGCCCGCTGCTGGGGGAGGCAAGTGCGAAGGCTGGGCGCAGAAGGCCCGTCACAGGAGCCCCAGCAGAAGGCAGATACCCCAGAGCCTTCGAGCCTGTTCCTTGCTCCCTCACAAAGGCCAAAAGGGCACCTGGGAGGAAACAGGCCCTTCGGGGAGGCGGGGTGGTGGGAGTGGGCCGGTGTCCTGTGCCCCCAGGGCCATGAAGCAGCGTTTGCCCCAGAGCCCAATCAAGGCCCAGGGCAGATGTGCAGAGAGGGCTGGGGCCAGTCGTGGGGCGAGGGGGTGAGGCGCCCCTTCCTCTGTTGTCTCCAGGCCTGTGAAGGAAGGAAACGTGGGTGAAGCTGTGGAGAAGACGGCAGCTGAGGCAGGTCCGAGGCCCTGGGTGGGGAGAGGGAGCTGGGGCGGCTGAGGAAGGCAGGTCATCAGAAAGGCCTCGGTCCAAACTGAACCATCCGGCCCCCCAGCCATTCGACAAGGGGCAGGGATGGAGGAGACGGGAGGGAGGGGCGAATGACACAAGAAACCAAAGGATATTAGGAAGGAAATACTCAAACAGCCCGTGAGGGAAGGAACATGGAAGATCACGGAGACAGGGACTAGAGGAGGAGGGGCAAAGAAATGAGACAACAAACAGGCAGGCAGAGGTGACTCAGAGAAAGGAGGAGGGTGCAGTGTCGGGACAGACACCTGGAAAAAGAGCAAGGGGGCATCCGCAAAAGGGCGGCCAGGGTGGAACCAGGGCTGGACTTAGGGCTGGAGTCTCGTGGGGGCGAGCGAGACCCCCCAGCCCCTAGGGGGCGCTCTCATTCCTTTTTGGAAAGGAACAAAGAAAGCGAGAGAGAAATGCACGGAACACAGACCACAGTCACCAACCACTGTTGACCAAGCACGTCCCGCGAGCTGCCCCCGGCCCTGACTCTGGGCTGGGGGGCGCTTCCCTCCGCGGCCCCCTCCCCAAATAACAAACAATCGGCTCCAAAGACAACACGCTCGTTCCATGCAACTTACAGGGGCCCGGAGCAGGGGTCCGGGGATGGGGGCTTCGGCCGACAATGGACACGGGCCCTGGGCTGGGGGGCCCCCAGGGTGGGAGGAGTTAAGCAGCCAGGATTGGGGGGAAAGGGGGAAAAACAGAAAATGTGGGTATTGTTCTTGGGTTGTTTTTTTTCAGGGGTTTGGTCCAAAGGAGATTAAACAACACAAAAGTAATGAAAGCTCACAGCTCTGTGGCCATGAGGTTGGCGGCTGGCGGGCAGTGGGGAGGAGGGGACCTGTTAAGTGAAATTCACAGGCAGTCCAGCATTCCAGCTGCCTCCACCTGAACCAAAGCTGCTCCCCAGAGCCCTGACACTCGGACTCCCCCCAGTCTGTTCTGTGTACTCTCCCCTGTCCCGTGGGTCTACTGCCACATGAGGGAAATCACCTGGGGTCCAGGGCACCGGGACCTGATGTCCCCACTTCTCAGGACAACAGATACTCTAGGAGCCAGTGATTCTAGGACCCTCCAGTACCTTAAACCAGCCCCCTATTCCCCAAACCCTACTCTCCTAATTCTATTCCAACCTAAAGGAAAACCAGAAAAAGAGACACACAAGACACATGGACACTGACCAGACAAACGAGACCAGATATTGGGGAGGTTCTAGGGAGTGGACACAGACATATACAGACCTGGCTCTCTCTGGGGTCACAGTGTGAGTGTGTGTGCACACGCGCACGCGTGTGTGTGTGTGCGTGTGTGTGTGTGTGAGAGAGTGAGAGAGAAAGTGAAAGAGAGAGAGACTCGGGTGATTGAAAAACAGCTGAGGAAGCTGCTCCAGATCCCTGCCTCAAGTGCCCAGAGTCAGGGGTGGGCATCCCTGAGGGTGGTGGGAAAGGGGGTGGGGGCAGTCCAAGTGAGGGCCCTGGCTGCCATGTGAAGGGGCTGGAGAGGTCACAGGACGGGAGCGGGACCCACCTGGGGCCCTCAGTAGGGCCGGTTGGCATCCTTAGGCCGCTTTAGCTGGACTTTGAGGCGCTTCATGCCAATCTGGAAACCGTTCATGGCCTGGATGGCAGCCTGGGCACTGGCCGGATTGTCGAAACTCACAAAGCCTGAGGTGAGAGGGGCATAAGGCCTGGCCCAGCGCCAACCCCCCCGCCCCCCCCCCCCGCCCTGCCCTACTGTCCTGTGCTTAGGCCGAGGCCTGCTCTTTGCTTTCCCGTCACCACCCTACTTCCTCCAGGTCTCCCAAATGCCCGGAAAACTGCCCAGCACACAGGAGGCTTTCGGTAAGTAGTTGTTGGTTGACAGGCTGAGTGAATGAGTCCAGTCCAGCCTCTCACACACCCTGGGACATTCCTTTCAGCATTCTTTGAGCGGCGGCAGCCCCTTCCTTGGCCTGGGTAGCTCAGAACCTGCCTTTTGAAACCTCCACTCCGGACCCTAAATGACTTCTGAAGCCCAGAGGACAAGCACGTCCCCTTTCTCCCCTGAAGCAGCCTTTCAAAGAGTGAAGGCAGCTAAACCCTGCTCCCTAAGCCTTCCTTTTGACAACTGAACTTCCCCAGTTCCCGAGCCTCTTCCAATCCTCACAGAGCATGGATCTGACCAGTTCTTAAGGAGAAAAGATGTGGTTTTCTGGAGGAAGAGATGGGCCTGGGCAGCAGCTGGTATGGGATGTCAGGAGTGTAAAAACTGGTCCTTTCAGACTCTTGGACAGTCTGGATTTCAACTACTGGGTCCATTGCAACCATAAGTGCCTGCAAATGCATCAGATCTTGACCTCATCTGGAGTTTGGCCAAAATGTGCTATATTTTATCTTTTAGATCATCATATTCTTACCAAAACACTTGCTCTGATTGGTGGCCCGGTCAACAAAGACTTTGGCTGAGATGACATGGCCAAAGGGGACAAACATCTGGAGGATCTCTGAGTCAGTGAACTCCTGGGGCAGGTGGTAGATGAAGATGTTGCAGCCATCAGGGCCTGGGTGGCAGCGGAGATGGAAGGAAGAGCTCAGTGACTGGGAGACAGACTCAAGGTGCAGGGGGCTGGGGAAGGCAGCCCCCAACATGTGGGCCAGGGCGCCAGCCATCTCACCTGCCCCCCTCCCCCCAGTTTCATCCCCACACATGGGGCCAGAGCTGGCCTTGGAGCCCACGACAAGGGCACCCCAGCCCTGAAGGCTCTTGGCTGGGACTCCCCGCCCAGGCCGCACCTTCCCGTTGCTGCTGCTGCTGCTGCTGCTGCTGCTGCTGCTGCTGCTGCTGCTGGGGGGGAGGCGGAGGCTGCTGGGCCACCAGGGCAGGAGGCTGTGGGAACGCGGGTGCCACCAGGCTGTAGGCTGCCGGGTAGGCTGCTGCGGGGGGAGGACAGAGAGAGCTAATGGGGTTCCTGAGAGGCCCCTGCCCCACCTGGCCCTCCCAGCCACCCCAGTCCCCCTCTCCCTCGCCCAGGCCGATGGAGTGGACAGGGCTGAGAGGTGTCATAGGGGGAGCTGCCTCAGACCGTGCCCGTAAAGGTGTGTCCTCACAGGTATGGCCTGCTGGGAAGTCTGACGGGGTGGCTGGCAGACAGCACAAAGCCCAGGCCCAACTTCTGGGCCTCTTTTGCTCTTACCAACCCTTCCACCCAGGCTGGGGCCTGCGCTGGGGCTCCTCACCTGTATAGTGCTGCATCCCCGCGTAGGCCTGCTGCAGGGGGTCCACGGGGGCCGCGGGGCTCTGGGCTGGGGAGAGCAGCACTGACCGTGAGGGTGGGGCTGGGATGCTGCTGGGAGCCCCACCAGTGCCTCTTGGAGCAGAGGCCAGGCAGGTGGGGAGGAGAGCCTCATGGGAGAGCATGGGATGTGAAATGAGAGGGTGGAAATGCACAGAGCCGTAGGGAGAGGGGAGAGCCTGGCGTTAGCAAGACTTGAGTCTGTGACTGGCTGTGCAACCCTGGACGAACTCACTTCGCCTCTCTGTGCCTCAGCTTCCCTGGCTGAGACCAGGAAGGAACATCCCTGCCCAGGGTGACAGAGCAGGAGAAAGCGCCGTTATCACCCCACAGCCTGGAGAGGGAAGGTGTGTCATGCCTGTCGGCAGTGAGAGCAATAGCTGGGGCGGTTGCTGGGGAGAGGGGTGGGTAGGCAGAGAACCCCACCTGGGTAGGGGTGAACCCCGTTGGGATACAGAGCATCAGGGGCAGGCTGCCCAGTGGGCTGGGTGGGCACCGGGCTGTAGCCGTTGACGCCCAGGGCAGCAGGGATTGCAGAGACGGGCGTGGCAGCGATGGCAGGAGGGGTGCTGGTTCCTGGGGAAGAGAAAGCGGCAGAGACAGAACAGAGAAGCAGACACACACATACACACAAATGCAGAGAAGCAGTCAACAAGTCTGAGGGCAGAGGGGAGGAAGCAGGCTACTCTCTGACCCCTGAACCCCTCCCAGCCCCCATGGCTTCCCTGAGTGATGCCCTGTGCCCCCCTCCCCTCCCCCACCACGTGGTAGCTCCCCTGACCTGCCCCACTCACACCCAGCCCAGCCCTGCCTGGACCTTACCTGAGGATGGGGTGATGGGGGTGGCGATGAGGCCATTGGCATTGATGGCGGCCATGTGCTGCATCTGCACGGCAGCCATGGTGGCCATGGGGCTGAGGTAGGCACTGTGAGCCGCTACCAGGGCCGCCTGCTGCTGCATCAGCTGGGGACAGGGGAAGAGAGGAGAGTGGGGCCAGCCCCCCTGCACCCTGGCCTGGCTCCCCTCCCAACCCTGGTCCTGGGCATTGGTGGTGGGGGCGGGGGGGCAGGATGCTGGAGCGCGTGGGGATGGGCCCGGCCCAGCACAGGGAGGAGGGGTTGGGGGGCATGAGGGCAGTGCTCACGGCCTGGGTGTAGGCGCTGTAGGCTCCGAACTGGAGGGCGATGGGGCTGAACATGCCCAGCTGGGTGGCCACCTGCTGCATTCGGCGGAGACCTCGCTCCTTCTCCGTGTCAGCAAACTTCACCACCAGGCTGGACGAGGCACCCTGGGCACCGGCCCCCCATGTGGTCAGAGGGACAGAGTCGGGGTCTCTCTTCCCCAGAGCCCTCACGACCTGGCCTCAGTTCCACCACGCATGGCTTGGCCTCTTTGGGAGGGCAGCCATCATTGTGCCTATGTCAAAGCGGGGAGACTTTCATCCCACCCTCCCCCTGTGCCAGACTGTACAAAAGACTAAAAAACGTAGAGGAATGTGCTGGGAAAGGGAAAGTGCTCCCAGAATGCAAAGGGCAGTCCTGGCTTCTCCATGAAGATTCTGAGCCGGAAATCCTCCCCAGGGTAGATCAAGCCACAGCAAACGTTTAACCTCAAGCTCGTCTTGTCTGGTAGCTACCCCACCCCCTTACCTCACCCCATGCTCCCACATCCCAGTCCTCACGGTGTGCTCAGGGATGCAGCCTTAAAGTTTCATACCAGCCTATGCCAAATAAAAACCAGCCTGGAACATTTGCAAGGACTGTTGTGGAATCCTAGGGTCTGGAACGCAGTTCTCTATCTGATGCTGCGTCCTCTCGCCCAGGTCCCTGCTAAGTGCTTGCCCAGCCTCTGCTGGAGAACCTCGAGTTATAGGAAGCTCACCTCCTTGGGAGCTAGCTAGTTCCTTTTGAGAGGTTTGTTCTGCTGGGAGAGCCCTCTGCGAGATCAGTCAGCTGACCCACTGCTAATGTGTGGGGCAGCAGGATGAATGTGCAGAGGGCACGTGGGGCCTCTAAACAAGTGTCCCGATGCCCAGCCAGTGAGGCGGGGAAGCGGGGGGGGGGGGGGGGTGGGATATGGGAAGGAGGGAGAAGAGGTGAGAGGTGACCAGGGCTGAGGGCTGGAGGGGGCAGGAGAGGAGGGGCTGGGAGATGTTATTGGAAAGGGGAAGCTGTCCCTAAGAGGTTTGATTCTTCTGCCAGAAAATTCTTTTTGAATAATAGTCATTCAATAATAGGCAGTCCATTCTGGATAGTAAAGACCCTATCCAAAATGGACTGCGCCCTCTGAGCCAGGGTCTGGCGTGGGCCCAGCCAGGCTGGAAGAGGCCTGAGGGCTGGGGCAACGGGACTCACCGGCAGGGTCCGGCTGCTGTGAAGGGTGTTGATGGCTGCCTGGGCCTCGGCGTGAGTCTGGAACTTCACGAAGGCGCAGCCTGGAGAGTTCAAGAGGGAGGAGGAAGGGGTGAGTGCCCACCCTTGAGGGCCCCGACAGTCCCCATTGCCCACGGAACCAGTGGGGGAGGGGCAGGAAGGCGGAGTGCCCTGCGGGGAAGGGGTATCGGTGGGCTACCTTTGCTGGTGCCGTCTGGGCCCCGGAGCACAGTGCACTCGTCTATGGTCCCGAAAGGCTCGAACATCTTCCGGACGTCCTCATCTGTCTGCTGCTTCCCTAGCATCCCCACAAAGAGCTTCCGGTCTTCTGGCGGGTAGGGCACAGGAGGAGGGGCAGGTTCAGGGCCTCCAGGCTGCTTTCCCAGCCCTGCTCCAGCTTGGGACAGGCAGAGAGACCCCTCCCCTTTGCCTTCAGCTCTTCCCTGGAACTCCCCTCACCCCTGACCGATGGCTCTAGGGCATGAAAGAAGGGATGGTTGGGGGATGGGCTGCAGATACATAGACTGTGCATACCAGTTCTGAAGGACTGACTTGCACTCCACTCTGGGCCTCAGTCTTGCCGTCTCTGCAATGGGCTGGATCACATCCCCTCTGGCCACCCTGACTCCTATGCCCATCTTGACTGGGAACCCTTCAGAATTCTCAGACTTTCTTCCTCAGAAAGCCTGCCCCTCAGCTACTCCAAGTCCTAGGCCTGCGGATTGAGGGAAAAGGATTGAGTCCCAAGGTACAGAACCTACCTCCTCGGCTCTCGCTGTCGGCTGGCTTGACCTGGATCGGCCTGTTCATCTAAAGGAAAGAAGAGAAAGCAACTGCTGGGGACCTCCTCTGACCACCCCAGGAGGCCTCCCCAGGCCAGGACCTGTGGAGAGGCTAGAGGGAGTAAGCCCCAGGCCCAGCCCTCTAAAGTGCTGATGGGAAGGGAGGGATGGGGCTTAATCTTGTTTAGGATTGGACCTGAGGGGATTAGAGGTAGTGGAAGGAGAGGATGTAGAGGAGGATGCTCCTGGGGCACGACTCTAAGCTCAGGTAGGGCCCCAGATGATTTGGCCAGGGAGAGGTGCTGCCCTCCTTAGGGGGAGAGTGGGGCTGCCCATAGGACCCGGGTCCTGAGTTAGAGCCCAACTAAGGGCTGTTCAGCAAAAGCTGCCTCAGTTCTACAAAGTAGGAGCAACAGAGGCCACCCCCTCAAGCAGCCCCAAGGAAGACTCTAGACTGAGGGAGACCCCACAGATGCCCCGACTTCCTTCTGACCCCTAGAGGTGTGTTTGCCTCTCTTTCTGCCCCCCTACACCCCTTGACCCCAGGGGGAAGGCACTCGGGCAGCACAAAGGGAGCAGATGCCCAGTCTCCGTGGCAACGGGAGAATGCGCGCCATGGCAACCGCCCACTCAGCCTGATTTATCCGTCCCCGTCGCCCAGGCGACCATGGTGACGTCATCACTTCTGCTGCTCCACACACCCGGAGAAGGAGTGGGGAGGGGGGGTGGCAACAGGGTATGCTGGGGGTGGAGGATTTGGTGGGGGCTGGGAGGTGGGGGAGGGGCCCAGGAGAGCTTCCTGATTCTGGAGGGAGGCGCTGAGCAGGCCCTGCAGGGGCCATACTGTCCAAGCTCCTGCCTTCCTCCTCCAGATCAAATCCTTGATGTCTCACCACCAAGACAGCTCTAAAGGAGGAAATGCTGTCCTGTGCTCTTTCGCGATTCTCCGGGTACCCGGAAGTCCTCCTGAGCTCTACCCTCTCCCTACTCCTGCAGCATCTCCCTTTGTTCAGCCTCCAGTGGAAATGCAGACAGTTCCCCACTCCATGTTCCTGTCTGGTAAGAGGACTTGGGAATGACTCCCGCAGGTTGATTTCCTTAACCAGTGTGGGGAGCATCTTAGGAACTGGAGAGAGAGGGAAGGACTCAGTATTTCACATCTGAAAATATTTTGCTGTTGAAGGCTTTGACCCCTGGGGCCACACCTGGCCACCCCATTCATCTGATGGTGGGGCAGCCCTAGTTCTAGTGACCAAAAAAATAAGTAAACAGAAGAAAACATTCATCCAAATTCTGAGGGTGGGGCCAAAGTTACCCTCAGGAAAGGCACTGGACTTTGAGGACTGGCTCTGCCACTCACTGGCTGGGTGACCTTGGACAAGTCATTTCTCTCCTCTAGGCCTCAGCTTCCTCATCTGTAAAATGGGCTGGATCAGGCGATCTAGAGTCAGGTTCCCCTCAGCTCTAGTATTCTGTCCTTGAGGTCTTGTGTGTCAGCACTTAACACAGAGAAGTGCAGAAATGATAGTTGCCCCTGCCCCTTCTCACACTGCACCCTGTTCCCAGGCGTCACGCCATGCCAGTCAGTCTGGCTGGACTCTGCAGGTGAGGTATTTTCAGCCCGGATCAAATCTAGGCCCCGCCTCAACCAATACTTCCTCCCTGTCCACCCCTCCCCCCCAATCTCTGGATCTGAGAGCAGCTGGGGGTGGGGGTGGGGGTGGTGGAGGGGGAACAGCCACACAAATCCTCTGGCCAATCTGCCCCAGCTTTATCCTCCACCAATCTGGGATTATCCCATCGGAGGTTCAATCTCCTCAGGAGCGCGTGTGAGTTTGTGTGTGTGAGTTTGTGTGTGTGTAGCAAGGGGTGGGGGTCAGACACTCAGGACTCTTGGTCCTTCACTCCCCTTCTCTCCCGTACTCCGGTCAAAGCCATCAGGAAGTCCTCTTACAGGCAGGTCAGCAGCCAGCCCCCCAGCTCCCACTACAGGAGAGGTAGGATTGGAGTCACAGCTTCGGGGAATTCTTATGCTCGGCACTAACCCCTTCCCAACAGGCCCCTGGGGACTTGTTGCTCTAGTTGGGGATGGGGAACCTGGGATCCAGGGAGAAAGGATGGTGTTCCCTCCCTGCAAGGCTCCCAGGCACAAAAATAGCATATCAATAAGTATCCACAGCTGATATAGATTCGCACAAAAACACACACAAGTGTGCAGACCACAGCACAGACCACGTTGACGGAAGGCTCTCCCCACTCCCTCACAGACAGACTCCTCCCTCAGTGGCCCCCAGTGCCCCGTTCCCAGCCTCTCCTTCCTGGCCTGGCACTTCCTGTGGGAAGCTCGGCCTTTGTTAGCTCAGCTCGGGCACACCTGCCTCCTCCCCTGAGTCCAGCTGGGCCCTGTTTACCGGGCAACCTGGCACCGGGCGCCTCTCTTCTCTAGCTACCACCCACCAGGTGATAAGCCCTCCCCAGGGCCTCCCAAAGAAGAAGGGGCTATTTATACTCCTACCAAGTATCCCTGAGGCCCCTACCAACATGATCACTTGTAAGTAAGTCCCTCTCACCAATAGCTAAGACCCCACTTCCAAGAAGAGCTCCCCATGCCTACAGATCTAATTTTCCTGAGGGCACAGCCCTGGTGCCCTGCCACTCCCGACTCCAGACTTGCGCCTGGTGTCCCAGACCACACACAGGTCCTCTCCATGGAGCCAGAATCCACCTGCCCAAAGGCAAGATGACGGGGAGGACCCATGTCCCCAGAGTGGGATTTTGGCCCAAGTAGAGGGGGAAGCGCAGGCCAGACAGGGGTCCTTCACACCACCACCTCCAGGAGGTCACACCCTGCTCCTAGGAAGAATCCAGGGACCTGTGACAGAGCCTCTCCTGGGAACTCTTAGGGGAGAGAGAAGGAAATGGGGTTCCATGGCCATAGGCCCAGCTCCCATTCTTTCTCTCTGCAGCCTGAATCATCACTCAAATATGGTGGCACCTTCCAGATTCTGAGCTGACAAAGATGGGGAGAAAGGAGAGCGGGTAAATGCCCCCATTAAAGAAAGAACCTGCAGTCAGAGGGCATGGAGATTAGACAGTAGGAGGAACTTCCCAACAGTTGTGCAAGAGCTGGCACACTGGACACACACACACACACACACACACTCACACTCAATGACTGTCTGAGGGGAAACACTGCTGCCAGAAAGGCAGGTGGCTGAGAAAAGATCTGGGGGCACAAAGGGTCAGGCAGAGCTTGGTTATAGACATCTGCTCCCCCAAACCCCCAGCACGGGGAGCCCCTTGGAGGATAGAACCCCTCATTTCCTACTAAAGGCTCTGTCAGGTGCCTCTGGATTCTGTCCCCTGGGGCAAGGGCCAAAGTGGAGGACTCAACCTCACCTGGGAGCTTGGGGCAAGGCTCGACAATTATTAACTGGGGCTCCCTTCTCACTCGCCTCCCACCCTGGGCCTTATTACCTCAGGAAGAGGAGGCAGCGCCTTTCCACACCCAGGGCGTAGCCCTGCCTGAGCCACACAGGCAGCTGGAGGGGGACAGAGCCAGGGCAGAAGCCCCCAGCTGGCACAGATGGCCCTGGGACTCCTGTGCACCCGGCGCCGTCTCTCTCACCCATGTCCCCACTCCAGTATCCCTGCTTTCTACCTTCTCCCTTGTCCCTCTCTGGTTTCCGCAGGGGCTCTGAGAGATAGGAGACAACAGAAAAAGACAGAGAAACGGCAATGGAAATGAAAACTGTTGATTTGTGGGGGGCCTCCCCAGAGGAAAGAGAGAGGAGAGTTGTGAGGTCATGTGATGGGAACAGGGCTTCATGTGCCCAAACACACACACACACACACACACACACACACACACATGCTTCTTAGAGCCCGAGCCTGCTCACACATACACAGATCCTTAACTCTGTGGGTGATGGCTGTTCTGGGCTACCTTGCCCCCGACTGGATAAGATAGTGGGGTGAAGGTGGGGAGCTGGCAGCAGATCTGCTTTCCTATAGTGGTATTTAGGGTTGAGGGCCACAGAGGGTCACAGGGCCATGGAGGGTGTGAAGTTGGGAGTGGTGGAGACAGTTCTAATTTTCCTAGATCCCCCCCGCCGCCCTTCCCATCTGTTTTGTCTATTCCTCTCCCAGGAAGAGCTAGAGGATCGGGCTCCATCTCCATTCCCACACGAGGGAAGGAGAAGATGTGACAGGTGTGTCTCCAGCACTCAGACTGTGTTTAGCAAATGTTGGCTGGAGGGAAGGGTGGAGTTAGCTCTCAAGAGGTACTTTCCAGGGAAGACAACAGAAGCCGATAGATACAGAAAGGGAATGGCACATCCTTTCCCCACAGGATGGGTAACTGGGGGGCAGTCTGAGATTCTTTATTCCTGTCCGTGCCAGCCCAGGCCTGGGATGAGCTGCAAGGCTGCCTGGGAAGAAGACAAAGAGCTCTGACCTTGCAGGAGGGAGGCCACGTCAGAGGCACCCCCTGCCTCCCTGGGCACACTTGGTGGGGTCAGGCCTGATCTTCCACACTGATGGCTGCCCCTGCCCTTGTCTGCTGCCCGCAGCCCCCCTCCTCAGGGCTTACTCCCAGCCCAGGCCCACCAGGCCCTGACCACCCTGATGCCCTGTGGCACTGTTCCCGCGGCTTTTCCTGGGAGACGTGAGGTGAGCTTGTTCGACCTCAGAAGTCAGCACAGAGATGCCAGGCGGGCAGGCACCAGCTGCCCATCTCGGGCCGCAGGCACCCCTCCCCCATTTCACAGGCAGATTTCCTCCCCAGAGCCAGAAAGAGTGCCTGAGTGCCTCCTGCTCACTCGGCCCTGCACTTGGTGTCCAAAGTCTTCTCCCCATGCCTCCCAACCAGCTAAGTCCCTCCTCTAAGTGCTGCCCCAGGGGCAGGTTGGGAAGTGGGGAAAGGGCTACCTCTGCTCTTTGCAAGGGTTATATCTACTCTGCTCATCGCCGTTTTCCTTCTCTCTTGGTGAGAAGACATGCGTGCATCTTCAGCTAGGAGGCGGGGTGCTACAAGGAGGTAGGGGCTTCCCGGTGATGAGAGGAGGTGGAAAATACACTCAGTGTCTTGGGAAGGTGGTGCCCCTTCTAAGGCCCTTCTCAGCCCCCTGGCCTTGAAAAGGCCGGGACTCACCCCTGGAAGCGTCTTCTGTTCGTGCAGGGCGCTCTGGGCCTTCAGGGCTGAATCGCGGGCACAGTATGTCAGGAAGGCACATCCTGAGGAGGGGCAGGGGCAGAGAGACCGGGTCGGGGGTAAGTCCCCGGTCTCCCCTCCCTAAAAGGCCCCCTACCCCCCACGAAACTGAGGACTGGGAAGCTTGTCCCTTCTTGCCACCTTCTGCCTGCTGGGGTGGGGAGGTGTCTGAGAGGGGGTGCACATTCGTCCCCGGAGCCTCTGGGCTGATGAGCACAGGGCAGAGACCCCGAGACCAGGAGGCTTACATGGTGGGGTGATGGAAGAGGGAGAACGCCTGGGCTGTGGGAGCTGGGGCTTTGTGTGGGGGGAGGAGAAGGGGCATGTGATCTCCAGACAAGTACGTGTAGTGTGGTTTTCTGTCTTCCTTAGCTGGTCTCCTTTCCCCTTTCTCCTTTGCCTCCACCTCCCTCCATCTTGGTCATCATCAGCCCTGTCCTCTCCCATTTTCTCTATTTCCTCCTTTCTCTCCAGCTCCATGGGAGGCAGGTGGAGGGTGGAGAGCTGACTAGAGAAGGAAAGGGAAGAGTGGGGAGCCGGAGTCCCTGGGCCGGTGGAGGGGGAGGCAGCGTGGCCCCTCTGACTCCCAGTGTCTGGGGCTCTCCAAGGCCTGACCCCAGGCCTGACCCTGCTTAGCTGCACAGCCCTTTGGCCTGAGGCACATCCTCTTTCACCCCCAGCTCCCTTAACTTTCGAGTCCCTACGCTTCCCAGATCTTTACCAATCTCTGTCCTACACTGTTTCCCAGGTCCCCCTCTTTAGTTCTGGAGCTGCCCTGCCCACTCCACGAACATCCACTCTTTCCAGGTTGAGCACCTGACCCTGTGTCCCGACCCCCATCCCAATAGTATCTGAGGCTACTAAGACTCTCAGTCTTGTGCGTGCTGCCCCCCTCCACACACACACCCCTGCCCAGCTCCTTATCTCTCAAACCAGCTCTCTCGTTCCTCCATCCTTCCTTGAGTTCATCCACATCATCCCCCTCAACTTTGGGGTCCACATCTCTGCAGCCACCTTGACAACTCTTCGCCCAGAGAGGCTCTCTTTGGTCCTCCACCTGGGGTCCCCTGGTCACCCTAGCTGAGTTCTCTTCTAGCTCCTCCATCCACACTCCCCAGCCCATGAACTCTTTTCCTTCCAGATCAGCCTTCTCCAGCCACTCCATCCCTCCAGCCTGGCTTCCCCACCTCCTCCCAGCCTCCCAACCTCCCAGCCCACTCCCTGAAGCCTCTCCAGCCTGGCCTGACCCCTCACCCTTGTGCAGCCCGGTGTACTTGTCCTTGATGACAGTCAGCTCGAAGATCCGACCAAACTGTTCGAAGATGGGTTTCAGGTCCTTTTCCTCCAGATGCCTCGGTATCTGCCCCACAAACAGCTTGATGGCATCCGGTTCCTTCATTGGGGCGGCCCAGGAGAAGGGGCCGAGGGGAGCAGGGAGAGGCCCGAAGGCCAGGGGGAGCTGCCCAGCAAGGAGGCAAGTGGCCGGGGCTGGCTTTCCCTTTGGCCTCAACCACAGTGCTGAGCGGAGGGGCCGCTCTTCATACAAAGGAGGCCCAGGGAGTTGAGGGCTCGGGGTCAGGGGTCTAGGCAGACACTGTCATGCCACCAGGGGGCATAGCCCAAGCAAACGATCTCCCTCCCAGAGATCTGGCAGATATCCCAGGATGGGGGGCAGTGTGGCCAAGACCTGGCGGGTTAGGGTGGTAGCAGGGGCGCTGGGAACTGGGGGTTGAGATTAGAGCTGGAGGTGGAGGAAAGGGCCTGAGGAGGGTGATTGGGTTTCAGGCTGAGGGGTTAGGGTCCTGGTATGGTTGCCAGCAGCGTTGGGGGTGGGGGGCACTCCTGATGTGGGGCAGGTGGAGCTCTCGTTGGCTTCCCTGGGAGGACACCTCCCCTGTGGCTGATCCTTCTGCTGGGTCCGAAGATCCCTGATGCCAGATGCTTGATCTCTGATGGCGGCAGGGCGCCGGGGGTCCCTTTGGCCCTGCCGCCTCCCTTCAGGTCCTCCCCTCAGCCCCCCTCCCACCCCCACCCCGGTCCCCGGGCCTGGGCTGCTGCTGGCTGCTCCCGCCGCTGGGGCTGCCTGCTTTCCCGGTCACCTGGGTCCCGGAGCTCTGCTCTCCGGCCGCGCTCTCCTCAACAAAACCCTCCCCCCTCCACACCCCCCTCCCCACTCCCACCTCCTTTCCCCTGACATCAGTGATGTCAGTCTCAGGGGTGGAAGACAAATTCTCTACCCTGGAGAGGGACGCACAATCCAGACAAGAGCCACGCCCTCTTCCTATCTCCTTCCTCCCTGACTCCCTTCCCACCCCCAGAAGAGCAGCTGGTCCTGTTGATAATAACCCTTCCCCCATCTTACTCCCTAATCACGAGTTGGGCATGGCACTAAGATGGAGAATTTATAGAGGAGCCCTAAGGTGGGTTTCATTGTTCCGGGGGCTGGAGCTGTCCCCGGTGCTGGAAGAGAAGACCCAGGAGAGGGGAGCAGGGGGGAGGAAGAGAGAGGAGCTGGCATCTGGGGAGACTGAGAGTGGGGAGCCAAGGGAAGAAAACAGGGAAAAGAAGATGGCATAGAGATGGCTGGGCAGATTAGGGGCGGGTGGGGAGAAGGGTGTAGCTGGGGAGGGAAGCAGGTCGCAGAGCCTGGGGGAAAGGGCAGAAGGGACCCAGAGAGAAAGATGGAAAGGGGGCTGTGGAAGAGAGAGCAGGGTGAGATGAGTGCAGAGAGGGAACTGTGTTTTCCAGAAAGGGAACCAAGAAAAACTCGATCTTGCTGGCATTTGCCGACGCCCCCTTCTCGCCCTCTGGGGCGTTTGTGTGTATAAGTGCGTGGGCAGGGAGGCAGCAGTGGTGACAGCGGGAGCTCGCACTTGGAAGCTGTTTGAAGACCAGGACACTGTTTAATTCAGCTTTTACTGTTCAGTGTCCAGCACAGTGTCTTGTTCACACGTAGTAGGAGCTTAACAAATATTTCTCGAATAAGTAGTCAATGCCAAGAGCCTCTGATGAGAGTAGATTCCTGATTCCTTCCATGGGCAGAATCACAGCTGGCAAGTTCCCCTTTAGGGCAGAGGAAACCCCAAAATTCCTTCCTTCTGCTTCTCCCCTCCCCCCCCACCCCAGTTATGTTCCCTGACTGGGACTCTCTAATTGAGTCAGGTAACAAAGAGGGATGGGGGAAGCATATTTGGGGGCCATTACTCCCCTAAACAGTTAAACTTCTGCAGATGATCGGTTTGCCCTGTGGTGTTGAGGGAGCTTGACCCCTGTACACTGGGCTCACTTACAGCTCCCCCTCAACGCAGGGAGTATCTGCTGGCATCAAACCTCTTGGACGGGGCAGCCCTTGCCCGCCATCAGGTGCTTGCCGACCTGGGCTCACAGCTTTTGTGGCACTCCTTGCCTCCTGTCACCCCTTCTTCACCCCAGAATGGGGCTGATGTCTCCACAGTGGTGCTGGTGTCTCTGAAATCTGTCCCACCTGAATCCCAGCAGCCCTGCCTCAGCTCTCTGGACAGGCAGGCTTTTCTTCTGGAAGGGAATTAATAGTACCATCACTTAGATGGCTCTTACGGTGTTGGTCCGTGTCATAGGCATTGTTTAAGTGCTTTATATTTACTAACTTGTTTAACCCTTAGCACCACCCTATGATGTAGGTTCTATTGTTATCTTCCAGTAAAGATGAGGAAACCAAGGCACAGAGAGATTAAATGACTTGCCTAAGGTCACACACTGGAAAGAGGTATAGCTGAGAGTGGAGCCCGGACAGTGTGGTTCAAAGTCCATGCGTTTAACTTCCCTGTCAAATCTCCTCTTGGGAATGGGGGGAGTGGTTGAGCCTGGCCTTTCTTCCTCTTGTGTCTTCATTTGAGCCCTGGGTGAGAGCTATCCTTCTTTCTACTGCTTGATTCTCCATTCACCACCATCCATCCTTCCCTAGCATCATTTCTGTGGCCTGAAGCCACATTCTGACAGGTATGTATGTTTGAGTGTGAGTGTGAGTGTGTGTGTGTGTATGTGTAGACGTGATTACACTTCATGGTACGGATGTCCAGATGCTCCCAATAGGGTCCTCTAAAATGGGTGGGTAGGGGGAGATGGAAGAGGACCCAGTGCAGGGTGGTCAGAATATGCGATGGCAGTGCCAGGGAGTCAAGAGTGCAAATACATCTGGAAAGTAACTTTCCACCCATCTCCCCACCCCCACTGCTCCTTCCCTTGCCTCCTAATCTGATCTTGGTATTTATGGAGATGCTAAACAGATCACGCCCTCTGAGGATGGAGCCTAGGAAGACCCCATGGCCCTGTTGATCTCATTACTCTGTGTCTTGTCAGCAGATCTGCCGCCCTGCTGCTCATTCAGGCTTGGGGCTAATCATATTAATTGAAATATTAAACATTCACAAAAATGAATTATAATGAACTCCCCTCACTCCTCCTCCCAGTCAGCAATTGAGGAGACAGCTGCAGGCAGCAAAACGCCTCCAATCCTTCGCTTAGTTTGTGGTCCCCAGACGGAAGGCTTCAGTCTGAGAGGAGAGGTGGGGTTTAGGAGAGAAGATGTGGGAGCTCTCTTCAGGCCCTCCTTGCTGGGCGACTGTGGGCACCTCTCTGTTGTCCTTCAGGCTGTAGGGGAGGAAGCCCTGTGGGGTGAAGACTGGGGGGGAAAATGACCCAGAGGCGCATACCAGGGAATTGCTCTCCAGGAGGAGGTGAGGCTTCCAACTAGGTTCCTCCAAGGTACTTTCTCTGCCCACCATCCCCAAGCTCACCCTCTTTCTTATTCTCTGCACTCAATGTTAAGATGCCCTACATTAAAAGATTATTGACTTTATAAAGAGAGAGCTCACTCCTGGTTTTAGATTCTTAGGAAACGAGACATGCTAAATAATTGGGGTACTTTTCAGAAAGGTCAAAATGTAGTGATGGTATGTGTGGGCAGAATGGCTAGTCATCAAATACTTGCTGGCCTCACTAATTGAAAACAGAGTGAAGACTTCTGTAGCAGAATCTGTGAGAGTGTACAAAGAATTGATTATATAATCTTCCTTCCCTCGAGTGGCTTCTACCTCAAGTGGAGAGGTAAGAAAGGCCAACACAATTTACAATAGTGAGAACTGAGGTGCTGTTAAAAAAAGAAAAGTAGCCTCTCTCATTTACACATATGTGTATTTGGGGTTTGGGCCATGGGATGTGGTCAGTCAAGAAAGGCTTGACTGATTCTCAAATCACAAGAAGATCATAGCTTAGCAGAAGGAAGACATTAATTATTTTATGCATGGGGGTGGGGGATGGAGGGAATTGTGCATGTATATGCCTCTGTGTGTGTGTGTGTGTGTGTGTGTATGTGTGTGTAGATTTGACAGTCCAGACCAGCACCATTTACTGTAATGCAAGCTGTATCTATAATTTAAAAATTTCTAGTAGCCACATTAAAAAAGTGAAAAGAAAAAGTGAAATGACTTTTAATAATATATTTTATTTAACCAGTATATTCAATGTATTATTCAACGAGTTTATATGATATATCCAAAATATTCAACATGTAATCAATGTAAGGATTATTAGAGATATTTACATTTTAAAATACCAAGTCTTCAAAATCCAGTGAGTGATTTATACTTACAGCTCATCTGACACTTTCAGCAAATTTCAAGTGCTTAATAGCCACAGGTGGCTCGTGGTGACCACATTGGATGGTGCAACTTAGAGGTTCCAACACTAGCTTCTCTGGGGGGTGGAGGGGTGGGAAGAGACAGGTCTTAGCCAACAGGAACTATCACCTCTGATTAACCTCTGCTCCTGCCTAAAAAAATCACTTCTGACAGATGGCAGCTTATCTACCTCTCACTATAACTCTCGCTCCTAAAAAACAATCAAAATGATTACTACCCAGATGGGGTTTCTGAGAAGAGGTTTGTAGCCCACTATTTAATTTACCTCTTGAGGTGTTTTTCCTGGCTTGGGAACTGCCAACATTTTCACTTCTTTTCCTCAGTCTTTTTTTTTTTTTGGCTATGTTGTGCAGCTTGCGGGATCTTACTTCCCTGACCAGGGATTGAACCCAGCCCCAGCAGTGAAAGCACGGAGTGCTAATCACTGGACCGCCGGCGAATTCCCTCCTAGTCTTTTCTGAGAGGCAGATGGCAGAGAGACACCCTCCCAGGCCATGGCCTAATGCTGGGCTTCTTAAGCTCTTTCCTTGCTCCTTGGGCAGTTTTCTCAAATCTGAAAAGACTGCTTCCTTTTGGGCTCTTCTCTGCCTCTCACAAGGTCTCTGCTGCTCATGATCTCCGAGGGGGTGTAGAAATTCAGCACTTGCGTGTATTGTCAGACAGCCTCCTGCCCTTTCTAGGTGCTATTTTCAGCTCTCTGGCTTTCTGTCTCACGTTCTCTTCTTAATTAGATAGCAGAAGAACACATCTTGAAGACCAACTGCCTTTCCCCTCCCCTACTCCATTGGGAATGGGAGACGTGATTTAGAATTTATAAGGAGCAGTTAATCTACACAAGAAAGTCAGTCCAAGAGGGGAAACTTCTGGCAGCATGTCCCCAGGTCCTTTCCAGCATTTTTAGTCTGAGAACACTCCTTCCTTTGTAGAACTCGGTTCATTCCATCCTATGGGGTGCTTTCATGTTGTGTTAAGAATCCAAGACTTCAGGGTCAAGTGTCTGCACTTGAAGGATGGAAGGGTTTGGCTCCCGGGCCGGTGGAAAGGGAAGAAGCCTAGATTTTCCTTCCCTACTACTAGGCTTTAAGTGAGAGAGTCAGGAACCAGATTCTGGGAGACTCTGCCTTAGGAATCCCTTTTCCAGTTATGCTCTAGAGCTAAAGAAAAAACTATTTGAGGTTGGGTGGGGTCAAAAAGGGCTCATTTTCATATGCAGTCAAGCTGGGAATTCAGTCCCCGAATCTGGGGAAGGGGATCCTTTAGACACCCTCCTGAGCTTACTCCTCGGCTTCAGAGTGGCCCCCTTATTGCTTCCCTCAGCCCCGCCCCCTTCTGGAGAGGGCGGGGCCAGGCCGGGGGTGGGTCCTCACCAGCCGCGCCTCCCGTCGCCTTGACGACCGCGACAAGATGGCGACCCTGCCGGGCGGGATTCAAGGGCTGTACCCCGAGGCGCTGAGTCCCGAGCAGCTGGAGAAGCTGCGCGGCTTCAAGGTGGGTGCGGCCCCTGACCCCCGCCTCCGTTAGAGTGCAGCTCCCCCTGGGTAAGGGCCCCAGAGAAAAGGGACGTGGAGCCTCTTCCCAGATAAAGGGGCGGAAGGCTGGGTGGGTGGGGACACACCCGGCGGACCCTAGGCTTCTGGAGCCCTGAACAGAGCCCGACAGGCGCCTGAAAGTCCAGAAAAAAACTTAAACAGGGATGGGCCAGAGAAATGGACCGAAATGACTGCCGGATACTTTAACTTAGATACAAACAAGAACTTCCCAACGGTAGAGACCCGACCTTAGTTAAGGCCCCTAAGCCTGAGCCGGAGGCAGCATTGAAGATGTTGATCTGTAAGAAGACAGATGGCTTAAATGTTCAAACGTCCTGGGAAGAGACCCGGCTTAAGTGCGCACGTTGTTTCCCCAAGCCCCCCACACCTCCAGGGCTTGAGCCCTGAAATCTTTCTCCTCATGAAGAATGACCTTTTGCTCTTCCCCTCCAGATTCAGACTCGGATTACTAATGAAAAGTACCTAAGAACCCACAAAGAAGTGGAGTTGCTCATAAGTGGTTTCTTCAGGTAGGTGGTTTTCAGACTGGCCTTGAGCAAATAGTGGAAATCTCGTTGGGGATAGATGAGTGTGAGTGACCTCTTTCTTTAAACACTACTTGTTGCTTCCTTTAGGGTCTGAAGTTTAGAAAATATCCTGAGATTGAATATTTTCTAGCGCCGGGGTCTGTGGCACCCAGGGTTTTCTTGTTATCTCTAGAGGTTTCCTTCAGTTATCTCAAAATTCTCAAAAAATATTAATATGCATTCACTTTAGCTCTAAGGATAAATACATACCTTCCAACACTTGGAAGAGGGAGTTTGGCATTGAGAAACTCAGCAGACAGCCACTGGGTGTAGAACCCTATTCTCTATCAGAGGCCTTTAACAAGGTCACTAGAACTTAAAAAAAATTCAGACGTCTGGCCTTTCTCTACCTGAGAACACTGGTGTGGAAAGACTCCCAAGGGTTGGAAGCCACTCCCTTGTAAGTCAAGGGGAAAAGAAAACCATTTTCCACCATGTCCTGGAGCACCTTTTTCCTTCCCCCACACTGCCTTTCAGCATGGCATTTGCTTGAGTGAAAATGTTCCTAATAGGATGCAAAGCAAAGAACTGAGGGGAAAAAAAATCATGGAGCATCAATGGATGAATACAATAGAGCTATGCCGAATACTGTTTGGCTACAAACAGATAGGCACGATTTAAATAATAATGGCTTCCATTTCCAGGCACTGCTGTTGGTTTCCTACATTAGCAGTTATCACATTGTATAATTGCATTTTCTTTCTCTCCCTGGACCAAAGCTCTAAGCTGGTGGAGCCATGTTTGTGTCCCCAGGGCCCACAGTGTATGACATTTTGGTACATTTTTGCTGATCCTCCTAGCAACTCTACAAAGATAGTTTATTATCACTTCCATTTTACAGGTGAAATACCTTCCCCAGATTGCTGAACCAGAATCCAAACCCCTGGTTTTTCCACTGTGTTGCATTGTAAGCACACAGGAGCTGGGGAGCCAGAGGTAGGGCTCTCCTTTGTCTTTTTAAAAGTAGGCCTGGAGGGGTGTCTTTTTTCCATGCTTCATTGTTCTTCAAAGTGGCAGCCGATTCTCAGAGGGCAGATAGGGGAAGGGGAAAGGGAAAATGGAAACCTGTCTGTGAGGTTTGGTTTTTTTGGGCCAGGCTTAAGGCTTGGGCAAAAGATAGTTTAGGGGTCCTCTGTCAGTGTCAGCCCTGGAGATCAGGCCATCACTTTCTGTACCTTTTCTTCTAAAGGGAGATAAAGGATGACATCTTTCCTATCCTGGGGAGCTTGCAATCCAAGTTAGGAATGATTCCAGCAGCGAGATTGGGGATAGATGTTAAAACCTGAATTAACTCACCATTTGCAATGTTCACAAACAAAAGGATTAGAACCCTTGGGGGTGGTGAATAAAGAGGGTGTTGTTTTAGTCACATGGCAGGGGTGGCCCTGCTTCTCTGCCCAGGAACAGTTTCCAGGAGGAGATGGGTGTCTGCAAGGACAGCTCTAGGCATCTTCCCTTTCCTTCCTTATCATCCCCCTCCCTGGGCCAGATAGGCCACCAGGCTTCTCCTTTTGCTGTCCTGGAAGCTCCTCTGTGAAATCCTCCTGGCGCCTTTTAGGCCTTTCTCTTTCTGAGGGGGAGGGGAGAGGGGAGAGGAAGTGTTTGAACTTTGAGGGTTTGCTTTTGGTTTTCTTTTTGGTGTGATTGTTATTTCCTTTGGATAATACCAGAGTGAACCAGAATCAGCCCCTCGTCTGCACTGGATGCTTCAGATGGTCCCTCCTGTGAGAAAAGGGGACAGAGGGAGAAGGGGGGGCAGAATCCTGGGCAGCATGCCTGTCCTCACCTGTCTGCAGGTCTCTGCTGTACGCTCACTGCAAGCCATGAGAAGCCCCACTCTGTTTTTGTTGGGAGGCAAGCTCACCACTTGGGTTTTGCAGATCCTAATGATTTATGGCCATTCAGCTACAACTCTCCAGTCTATACTCATATATACAGTATATGGAACTCTTAATGCCTTGAATTTTAGAACCGAAAAATGTTAGAAATAGGGATCTAACTTATTTTAGGCATCCAGAGATCTCAGGTTTTAGGCTGGAGATATGATAACAAAGTGTGAAATTGTAGACAGGTTTTATTAGGTGTTTTTGTAAACAGCCAGGCAGATGAATCTTCCCAAACCATAGCACAGATCATATCATTCCTTGGCTGGAAAAATCTTCAGTGGATCCACAATATTGCCTTTTTTTTTTTTTTAAACATTCTATTGAAATATAAAGTACAGACAAGTGGCATATCCTAAACTGGATGAACTTTCACAAGCTGAGAACACACATGATACTAGCGTCCAGATCAAGAACTAGAACCTGACTAGCACCTCAGACCCTTTGTGGCCCCTTTCAGTCACTTCCTCCAAAAAGTTAGCTAGTATCCTGACTTCTAATCACACAGATTCATTTTGCGTTTTTGTGTACTTTATACAAATGGAATTCCACAATATGTGCTCTTTTGTGCCTGGCTTCTTTTGCTCAGCAGTATCTTTTTTTTTTTTGCGGTACGTGAGCCTCTCACTGTTGTGGCCTCTCTCATTGCGGAGCACAGGCTCCGAACGCGCAGGCTCAGCGGCCATGGCTCACGGGCTCAGCCGCTCCGCGGCATGTGGGATCTTCCCGGACCGGGGCACGAACCTGAGTCCCCTGCATCGGCAGGCAGACTCTCAACCACTGCGCCACCAGGGAAGCCCCAGCAGTATCTTAGATTCTCCATTCTCATTGCTGTGTAGTATTCTACTGTGTGACTCTACCACGCTTTGTTTATCCATTCCCATTGTCTCTTTTTTTTTTTAAATTTTATTTTTATTTATTTTTGGCTGCGTTGGGTCTTTGTTGCTGCAGGCGGGCTTTCTCCAGTTGCGGCGAGCGGGGGCTACTCTTCATTGCGGTGGTGTATGGGCTTAGTTGCTCCGCGGCATGTGGGACCTTCCCGGACCAGGGCTCGAACCCGTGTCCCCTGCACTGGCAGGCGGACTCTCAACCGCTGCGCTACCAGGGAAGCCCGTCTCTCTCTTTTTTTAAAATATAAATATGTTTATTTATTTTTGGCCACGTTGGGTCCTCGTTGCGGTGTGCGGGCTTCTCATTGTGGTGGCTTGTCTTGTTGCGGAGCACGGGCTCTAGGCCCATGGGCTTCAGTAGTGTGGCACTCGGGCTCAGTAATTGTGGCTCGCAGGCTCTAGAGCGCAGGCTCAGTAGTTGTGGTGCATGGGCTTAGTTGCTCCGCGGCATGTGAGATCTTCCCGGACCAGGGCTCGAACCTGTGTCCCCTGCATTGGCAGGCGGATTCTTAACCACCGCGCCACCAGGGAAGTCCCCCCCATTGTCTCTCTCTTTTTTAAAATATTTATTTATTTATTTATTTTTGGCTGCGATGGGTTTTCCTTGCTGCGCGTGGGCTTTCTCTAGTTGTGGTGCATGGGCTTCTCATTGTGGTGGCTTCTCTTGTTGCAGAACACGGGCTCTAGGCACGCAGGCTTCAGTAGTTGTGGCACACCGGCTGAGTAGCTGTGGCTCGCGGGCTCTAGAGCGCAGGCTCAGTAGTTGTGGTGCACGGGCTTAGTTGCTCCGCGGCATGTGGGATCTTCCCGGACCAGGGCTCAAACCCGTGTCCCCTGCGTTAGCTGGCGGATTCTTATCCACTGTGCCACCAGGGAAGTCCCCCCACCATTGTCTCTTGAACTGAGTATGAATGTCTCTCCCTGGTCTTCAAGGCCCTCCATACTAGGGCCTCCTTCGCTTCCCACTACTCCTTGCACGTGCCCCCACTCCAGCCAGACTGGACCTCTCTGATCATTCCACCGCCCTCTGCAGGGGCACTGACACTCCCTGAGTGCTCTTCTAGACCCTGGGGAAACAAAGGTGGATACGACCCAGTTCCTACCCTCTGGAGTTCACTGTCAATAGGACATGGGCAGTTCCCTTTAATTTTGGGGCCTTTATTCCTGCTGCTCCTTGGTCTGGAAGGCTCTTGTCCCTCAGCCCTCGTCCCATGTGTACCTCAAGGGCGCTCTCAAACGCCAGCTGCTCTGTGAGGATTTGGGGGTCTTGCCGTAAGGAATCACTCTCTCTCCTGTGATCTCCCAGCACGCTATTTCGTACCCTCCCGTAGCACTACCTGGAGGTTACTTGGCCTTTTGGACATTTGGGAACTTACCCATTTCCTTTCACTTGACTGTAATTCCTTTGAGGTGGGGCTATATTTTATCTTTTTAAAATCAATCCCTCATATCTTATATAGTGACTTACACAGAATTTGTGCTCAACAATTCTCAAATTGAATTGAAGGAGAAGAAGGGAAGCAAAATTCTTGAAGCTTGGGAGGCAGGGGCCTCCTGGGCAGGGAGGGCCTTCCATGCCGGTGGGGCAGGGCAGCCACGGCCACAAGGCCATGTTGTAGAGCACTGGCCTTGGAACCACAAGACCTGGGCTTCCTCTGCTTTATTTACTTGCTTTATGAACTTGGGCAAATGGTCAACCTTTTGAAAGCTTGCTTTCTTCATGTGTAAAATGGGGCACAGTCATTGCTGTTTCACAGAGTGTAGAGTGAGATAATGTTTATGAACGAGCTTTATGAGCTATAAAAGTCGGTGGGCTATAAGGCAGTTTCAGATTCCCAGTGGCACCGGCGCCATGGGTTTTGTCCCAGTGTCCACTGTATGCAGGGCCAACAGCCATCTCAAGTCCGTCCTCTCAGCGTGGTTTACTGTGCCCTCCCCCCACCCGTGGTGATTCCTGGTTACACTTCCTTGGAGGGTGGTGGGTTGCACATCTGTCCCACCACACGTGAGTCCCTCGAGGAGGAGGCAGCGAGCTCTTCAACTTGCCGCCTGGCCTGGGCCTGGTCTCTGGTTCTGTGAAATGTTTGTGGAGTGAATGGCAAGCTTCACTTGGCTGCAGCACTTGCTGTCTTGTGAGGTGAGCATTCCCTAGGCTTCTTGCCATTTAGAATGTCTTGCTCCTGGCCTCAGATCCTGACTAGAAGGAAAATCACGAAGGAAAGGGTCCTTGGCAGGAGTCCTCTGGCTTTCCGCCTGCCAGGACGGGTGTGTCTCGGGTCATCTGCCCTGACAGTGCAGGACCTGCTTTACCTCCTCCCCTTATCCCTTGATGTTTTCCAGAGAAATGTTTTTGAAAAGACCAGACAACATTCAAGAATTTGCTGCAGGTGAGTAAGGCAGCGTCCATTTTGGGCGTTTGATAAACGAGCACCACGAGTGTTACTGTGAATTTAGACTCGGACAAGCCCAGGATTCTCCCTGCAGAGTCTGGGGTGCTTCTTTATCCAGTGTCTCCCAAGGGAGCTTTTTTCAAAAGGCTCTTTCCTCAATGTCATTTCCTCAAAATGAGGACAGGTAAGAAACGAGGCAGAACTTCCTCGTGGTAAAGATTGTTAAGAATTTTGAGATTCCCTAAGGAACAGACTGGCAGCTCTTACCCTGGGAATCTTAAAGCGGGGTTCTCAACCCTGGCTGCACATTAAAATAATCTGGGGAATTAAAAAAAAATACTGATGCCCAGGCCCACCCCCAGAGGTTTTTATTTAATTAGTCTGGGGTGGGGCTGGGCATCCACAGTTTTAAAGGCTCCCCAGGTGATTCTAATGGGCTCCGCTGCCCTGAGATGGCTTGAGGTCAATGGTATTTAAAGGGAAGGGGCTGGGCTCGATGATTTCTTGGGTCCTTTTAGCCCTGGGGTTACAGCCTCAAACCGTTTCTGACTGAATCTAAGTATGCCTTTGCTGTCGCAGCAGATGCTGCCCCTGATTCACGTTATGCTGGGTATATAAAAATCCTCTTCTGTCGTCATCCTGCAAGAGCCTGGCTCTCCTCTGAGAGGATATTCTCAGAGAGGGCGTGATGTCTCAGAGACAGGAGCCAGCAGGCCGAGCTGAGACAAGAATAACACTTGGTATTTATTTGGGCCCCAAGATGGGCCTGGAGCAGAAAGCCAGAAACTCCCTCAGCCCTCTCATGGCTCCCTGCGCGTCAGCAAGCTGACAGGCCAGCGGCAGGGCGGTGTGGAGGGGACAGGGGCCGCCCTGTCAGCCCTTGCTGGGAATGCTGGAGCTGGAGGCTCAGAACTTCTGGGGGGGGGGGGGGGCACGGGGGCGGGGAAGACAGTGACCTTGGGATTTGCTGTGGCATCTCATATTACATTGTAAAGCAGGACCACCAGTAACAGTCCTGCTAAGACAGAGCCTTCCTGGCTTTTTAGCAGAGTGAGCTGTCTCTCGCCTAGTCTTTTTCCCTTGGGTTTAGATGATTTCTTCTTTTTAATTCTTATCCCAGACTATTTCACGGATCCAAGACTTCCCAACAAGATTCACATGCAGCTAATTAAGGAGAAGAAAGCGGCTTAATTAGCAAAATCATGATGCTCAGCTGTTGAGAGAGAACAGAAAGCATCCAGCCTCGGGGTGGGTGTTAACCTCACTTACAGTCAGAGGCTTCTTTACTCCTGTGAAAATAAGCACTGGTTCCTCGGCCCAGGGTGTGAAAGAAACCAAACAGAGATGCTGCAGAGAAGTTCCGTGCAAGTGTTTCATTTTCCTGACACTACTTTAGGGAATGTGAAGAGAGGCCCAGGGCTTGTCTGGCATGTCCGTGGCAGGGAGAGACATCCGTCTTCTTAATCTAGTGACATGGATCAAGAGAATGGAAGTTGAGTAGTTCTGGAGGAAAGAGAGAGCCAGGGAAATGGGGTGGGATCCATTAGTATCAAGAGCCTGCTCTCAGGCTGCAGAATTCCTGTGTGCTCCTGCAGGTGGCCTTTTCCTTGTGTCTTTGGCGGCGGGAGTAGAAGGGCTTTCTCACTGCTTCTGGAAAGGGTGGGGGCAGTTTCCCTCGTTGCATTTGGATTGGGCGCTTTCCTGCCCCCTTCATCGTCAAACCAGGCTACGCCGTGAGGGCCATCACACATTTTTCAGCAGGATTTCTGAAATGATTTTGAAAGTTGGCATTTTTAAATGTGAGGTGGGAAAAAGCCACACTCCTGATTTAGCAGCACCATTTCTGTTTTGCAGGGTCATCTGGAAGCGAGAGAGCCCTGTTGCCATCAGTGTGGGTTTCCGGGCTGTGTTTGCTGTTGCAAAGGCTTTTAAAGATGCTCATTAAAAACAGACCTCCCTGTTCTCTCTGCTTTATTTCACTTAGAAGGAAGAAGACATCCTTCACGGGAGGCTGCTCTGCCCCCACTCTGACCGGGTAGGTAGCAGGCCTGTTTCTCTGTTCGTGGCAGAGGCCTCTGAGCTAGGTCAGTGGGTGTTTCCACATGTGCCTCAACCCCGTGTACTCCCTGCCCCTTCAGGCCACTCACTCCCAGAGCCAAGACCAGACAAAAGAGCAGGGGTGGGGAATCCTGAGAGGAACACAGCTGGTCATGGTTGTACTCAAGCAGAGTCCACGCTTCCAAGGTGGCTTTTGTTTTTTATCTTACCTCTGGGGTTACTGTACAAAGTGTACAGGTGATGATTAACTTTTATTTCCATAGAAGCAATAGAGGAATTGGGTTGGGTGGACGGCAAGAGCGAATGAGATTAGACACAGAAAACCCATTCAGGGGCATGAATATTGTGAAATAAGAGCCCCATGGGTGACTCAGAGGTGGTGGACTTTGTTCTTGAGGATTTTTAGGAACAAGCTGCCCATCCATTTGATTTTTAGCTTAGAGGCAGGAGAGTGGGCCGGTTGGCCTGGTAAGTCCTTTCCAGGCCTAGGAGGCGTGGAAGTCTTGCATGTATGTGTGTCCTACCTCTCTGGCCTCCAAAACTCACTGGTTCCACTGTAGGAAGGACCTCTCACCTGTGTGTCACTTGTCAACTTCACTATGGCAACAGAAGCAACAAATAATACAGACCGAAGTGGGGGCTGTATTATTTTTATTTCCCTTGTCTCTGCTGTCTTGTTCCCAGCTACCGTCATCTGCAGTAGTAGAAAGGGCAACAAAATGGGGCGTTTAGAGAACTATTAAAGCTACACATAATAAGCTATGGGGTAGGAACCTGAGGAGTTATTTTCAGTGCTTTCAGAATCACACTTCAGCAGCCATGGCTCTGACAATGAGGTATCCCAAACACACATCTACTAAGGATCTCTGATGTGAAGTGTTATGTTAGACACTCTTGGAACCTTTTGTAGGGGAAGAGACCTGCAACAGTGTGGGGAGAGAGCAGAGTGTTTTTCAAGATGCTTGAGTGCGTGATTTAATACATGAGAGTACAGCGGCTCATGCTTGGGGAGTTTCCTGGTAGAGATAAGAAATGCATTTTTAGGTCATAGTGCACCTTCTCTGTGTGAGACGGTGTGCTCGGTCCTGGGGGTAAGGCAGAGCGATCGTCCCTCCTGTGCAGCGGTTCATGGTCTGGGAGATGGGCTGCTTTTCTCCCCAAACCTTAACTGTCTGAATATCTCACTTTTTAGACTGAAAGCTCCACCAGGGCAGGGACCAAACCTAAAAATCGAACTTGGTCACTGTTGAGTTCCGGACCCCTAGCACAGTGTCTGAATGTAGCAAGTGCTTGGTATGCATTTGTGGAGAGAACGAATGCTTGTATAGTTGAATGAGCAGTCCCATTACGTCGACTGCTATCAAGACTGTTGTATACCTATGATGGAAGTAGGGACATGATACGGGAGGCGGTGGAAGAAGGAACACCTGGTCTTCTTGCGAAGTGAGGGAGTGAGGGAGGTCTCATGGAAACTGGCATGTGATGTGTAAGAAGGGATTTGCTAGGCAGACGTGGCAAGAGGCATGGGGTAGTCAGGGTGTCGCGGTGCTTACATTCTGCTGAGCAGGATGCTGGTGGCCTGCTGATTTTTTTTTTTTTAATAAATAAATTTATTTATTTATTTATTTATTGACTGTTGGGTCTTCATTGCTGTGTGCGGGCTTTCTCTAGTTGCGGCGAGCAGGGGCTACTCTTCGTTGTGGTGTGCGGGCTTCTCATTGCGGTGGCTTCTCTTTGTTGCAGAGCACAGGCTCTAGGCATGCGGGCTTTAGTAGCTGTGGCGCGTGGGCTCAGTATAGTTGTGGTTCGCGGGCCCTAGAGCGCAGGCTCAGTAGTTGTGGCGCACAGGCTTAGTTGCTCCACGGCATGTGGGAATCTTCCCGGACCAGGGCTCAGAACCCATGTGCCCTGCATTGGCAGGCGGATTCTTTACCACTGCGCCACCAGGGAAGTCCTGGCCTGCTGATTCTTATTACTCCTTTCTTCCTTGCTTCCAGAGCTGAAGGGGGCAAGAGAAAAGGAGGGGGAGCAGCTGTTGGGTCAGTCCCGAAGCAGTGTCTGCCGTACCCTCCCTCCCTGACTCATTCTCCACGTGGTAGCTCGAATGATCTTTTAAGAAACCTAAATCTGTATGTTACTTTCCTGCCTAAACCCCTTTAGTGGTCTTCTGTGCACTTAAAGTCCGGATGGCCTTCCAGGGACTGCACAGCTTCACGGAGCCCCTCCACCTCTCGGTCATCGGCTGCTCTTTTCCTCCCGCCTCACGGGGCTCCAGTCACACCAATCTTTTCTCTCCTCCCCGACCATGCCAAGGCAGTTCCCACTTTAGGGCCTTCGAACTCTGCCTGGATTTCTCTTCCCCAGAACCTCACAGAGCTAATGGTCCAAGTTAGGATGCTGTGTGCTGGAAGCAAGAGAAGACTCTGCTAAGCGAGCAGGCCGTGCTTTCCTCACGTGGCAGACCCGCAGGTGGCGGCTGCTGGCGTTGTTTCAGGGGCCGCCTCTCTGCCGTTCCTTCCCTCCCTCATGGTCAGAGGAGACGCAGGAGGACCAGGAAGGGACTGTGCCAGTGGTACTTGTCTGTCTTCTCAGGAAAGCAAAAGCTTCCTCAGGACACCCACTTCCACCCCCCAGCTTCCACTACCATCTCACTGGCCAGAACTGTGTACGTGGCCCCCTCTTGAAGGGAGGCTGGGAAGTTGAGGATTTAGCCATTGAACAGTGCCCTAGATAGCTTCTTGTCACTTCCTCAGAGAGTCCTTTTCTAGGGAGCAGACTGAAGTTGCTTCCCCCAGGCATTTAAACATTGGGTCGTGCGTAGAATTAATATGGTTATAGCTTCAGTGGGGTTGACACAAGTGCGACTGCAGTGGGCTTAGCAGCAATTGTGAGATGAGGTTGTGGAGGTGGATGCACGCTGCCCGTGGAGATGACCTTCTAGGGGCAAGGCTGTGAGGTGGACGGAGGAAGGGTAGTAGCTAGAAGGGGAGGCAGTGTTGAGGACGGCCTTTTGTAATGGGAGACGCTTGAGCATCCAGGGGTTTGACATTTTCCATATCTTCGGGTCTATTTTACTTTTAGGCTAAAAGACATTAGGGGCTTCTTGGAAGTGTTGTGCAGATTGGCCCTGATGTCCAGAAGTAATGGGAACTAATGGGCAGAACTTTGCCACCACGTGACCTAGAGTGACCTCTGTGTCAGGTTCCTGTCCTCACAGTTGGAGCAGAAGCTGTCACAGGCGTGCAGCAAGGATGGCCTCCGGCTGGCTCTCGCTGGATGGGAAGGCAGGGCCGGAGCTGGAAAGCTCATCGCTCTCATCTCCCTGGATGGGCCTCTGCTGCCCTCTCCTGGGCAAGACACCGCTCCGCTCGGAGAATGCCCGTGCCAGGCCTGAGTGGAGTGAGCAGGAGGGAGAGAGACAGGGCTGGGAGTGGGAGAATGGTCACAAATTTCCAGATTCCTATAATAGAAAGTTTCCTCAGAAGTTGCAAAATCCAGGGCCTAATCTCTGGCAGTGCTGTTTCATGAGCTCCTTAGATGTTTCCTTCTTAGAAGTGTCAGAAGAAAGAAACCTTGCAAGGTTGATTATTCATTCACTTGTTTGATCACTTATTCACTCGTTTATTCAGCAAACATTAGGGTACATTATATACTCAGGCTGCAAACTTTTGGAAGTCAGATACATTTTCCTCAAGGAACTCGAAGTCTAGTGAGTGGAGATGGATTAATAGATAATTATAATCAGTTTCAAAAGTGAAATGATAAGAGAAAAGGGCAAGCCACTGCAGGGGCACAGAGGAGGGATACCTGACTGGCGCTGTAGTGGCAGGTGGGCATGATGGGGGCTTGGCCAGAGAATGTTTCCCAGCGTGGGGGCTAAATGCTAACAGATGATTAGAAATTACAGGCACCAAGTTACTGTCTAATATCATATCTCCCCGTTATTAAATCTGAGGGGCAAGTCTTGCTTCTTCCAAGGAAACTTCTTCCTGAAGCCTTTCCTCACTGTTATCTTAGATACCACTGTTATCTAACAGTCTCGTAGGGCCTTGGTTTTCATATCTGTAAAAAAAAAAAAAAAAAAAAAAGTGGGGCACGCTACTAGATTTTATCTTTGAGCTTTGTTGTCATCGTGAATCTGAAATCCATGAATGCTAACATTTGCTTTGTAAAAACAGCTCCCTGGGAGCAGGCTGGCACATGCATATGGACATACAAACCCAGAAATTTTTCAGCATCCATGGGAAAATTCGGCTTTAATCCAAAAGAATCAAATGTGCTTTGCATACAGTAGCTTTTCACTAAATGCTTGTTGCAAAAGAACAGGCTCTTGGCACTGTTAAAGCATTCCTGTTGTCCCCTTGGGCTGCTGAGTTTCTTCATCTATAAGGGGGATAACATGTCCCTTGTGGACTTGTGCAAGTGTCATTACACATGCAGGCACCATTCCCATGTCTGGCCTATGGTAGGCCTTCGTAGATAGCAGCTATTGTTTCAGTGAGGTAGTAATTTAACCTGGCACAGGGGACAGTCACTGAGGAGAGTCACAAGGAGAAGAGGGAGTACACGAAAATTAAATGCAAGTTGATATGCTGGAGTTTAGGGCTATTTTGTGTGAGACTGAAGACTTAGCACTTTCTCCAGAAAGCTTCTTCAAGGCCCAACACAACAGTTCACTAGTCACACTCCTGACCCGTCCCTCACAGGCCCCAAGTGGCCTGGAATCTGAGGCGGGTCCTTCAGGAGCAGGACTTCACAAAGTACCCTATTCTTCAGTCACTGGGCTGGATAAGTGACAGCACAGAGCCCTCAAAGAATTGCAGCGATAAGCGCATCTCAGGAGACTGGAAGAACAAACTCCTAATGGCTGTCTGGTAGCTGTAGGATAGGTTAATTGTTCAATTAAGATGTATCTGCAAACTAAATCTGATGGAAAAAGGCTAAATGGATTACTGCGTTTTGTTTCCACACTTTATGATTAGAGAAATGAAAACCAGATGCCAAAGGGGAGGACTGAATTGTAGAATTTGTTCAAGTAGAAATTGCCTTAGAGATCAGCCAGTCCAGTCTTATTTTACAGATGAAGAAACTTATCCACAGATGACAGAGTGGCACAGGGGGCTGACACTCTCCTGATTTCCAATCTAATGTGATTCCAGTATTTCACGCTAGGAAAAAAAGTACCTAGACTCCTTTAGCTTGGAGAACAAAAAATGGCTGGATGACAGTTCAGGAACATGGATGTAGTACGCCTCTGGGCAATTAATCTATCATTCTAACTGTAGTTGAGGTCAAAATCCATTCGTTTATCAACAAACATTTTGAGTGCCAACTATCTCTCATTCAAGGTCATTTCCGTCTCCATGATTTTCATTTTTCAGTTTGCTGTTCTGTATATCGACTTGCACTAGATGTTATGGGACGATCTATTGAGTGTAAAGAAAAGTAGTCCACCCCTTAGAGAGGAAGGTAAGATGCACACTGTATTCTTGGTCACCTGTATTCAATAGTTCATAGAGATGTTAGGACTAATATATAGTAAAATCTTAATACAATGTCTGTTTGGTTTTGGAATACACCGTTTTTCTCCCCTCGGCTGATGACCCTTCCAGTAGTAAAGTAACTGATTGTAAGACCCCACACACCAAACCATCTAAGAGGGGAGAGAAGTTGTCTATAGCTGTCCCAGGTGAGAAGTATCAAAAAATATATATATTCTACTTCTCGTATTTAAAGGTCCTATAGTGGATGCCATGGTGTGCCATCCAGATACCCCTCCTTAGGACTGAAACACTCAACCCTGTGGCCTTCCTTCCTGCGCAAGGTGTGGGTAGTTTTGGTGGCTAACATTTCTAAGCTGAGACCCCTCTAGAAATTGCCCTCAACTGAAAAATCATCCAAGGTAGTGCCCCATCCTTAGACAGCCTGTATTCACTGGTCAGTATGGGAGTTCAAAGGCCTGATTCCCTTGCCTCTATGGGGGACAGCACTGAAGCGTCACCACAGCTCCATGGCTCCTTCTGTCCAGTCCTGTGGCCTTCACTTCTAACAGGTGTTGTTGATCCTGACAGCACACCCTAATAAACTTCCTTTACTCAAATCTCCATCTCAAAGTATATTTCCCAGGGAACCCAGCCTGGCAACAGTTGGTGCCAAGAGTGCTGAGGAAGCAGATTCCAAAATGTGACTTTAAAGCCAAGTCACCTGCTGGCCAGCTGGCAATGAGGACCCAATCGCTGGTGGTGGGTAGAGCATGGATGGCCCCTGGCACACTGGATGGGTGCAACTGTCAAAACTTTCACTAGCGGTGCACTGGGATGGGATCCTGGTGGGAGGCAATGCATTAGTGGGGGAGATATATCAGGTTTGAGAAGTTAGAAAGACAGTGGAATTGGATGGCTGCTGCTGGAGGCCCTCAGTGCACTGGAGAAAGACAGTGAAAGGCTGAGGGTGATAGTCACTAATTGAAGCCTGTGAAAGCCAGAGGCCCTCCTTGGCAGCTTGTGAGAGACTTTTATTTCCTGCATCTAGAGGACCCAAAAAGCTGAGAATAAAGTCTAGGATTTAATTATAAGAGTAGCAGAACTCTAGATAAGTTTTTTGTTTTTTTAATTTATTTTATTTGTTTTTATTTTTGGCCATGTTGGGTCTTCATTGCTGCGTGCAGGCTTTCTTTAGTTGCGGTGAGTGGGGGTCACTTGGTATATGATGGAAGAAGGTATCAAAGGGGTCAAAAAAGTTGGCAAGTTAGAGTGAATATGCCAGTTTTATATGCTACATCAAGTGAGAAAGGTCACCAAATGATTATGTTCTATCAGAGGGCCCAAAGGATATTTTATTTACTGAAGTGAGAAAGAATGTGCTGGTGAGATGAGCACCAGTTTCATTGAGACACTCAGGGATGGCCTTGCTCCGTAGGCAGGACTGAACTGTCACAGAACCAGGCTCACTGATAGTAATGGGGACCATAGGACGCTGAAACGGGCAAGTGGTGGGTGCCTAGCCATTGGCATCAGAGTGGCTGAATTACTGTACTGAGCAGAAATGTTGGAGAGGCTGCTAGGGTCTGACCGGCAGAGGGCTTTGGAGATCATTAAAGAAATACAGCTCTCTTGGGAGCAAGATAGGTGGCACTCAACAAGGATATCGCCCAATCTGTACAATTAAGAGTAATTGAGGATGGATGATCAGGAGACTGAGGGCAGCCCCCCCGATAAAAAGTTGTAATTCCTTGCTGTTTCTATACCTGAGCCAGCTTAAAAAATAAATCTTTATTGAAGTATTTATTTACATTAAAGTTCACCAATTTAAAACATACCTTGGGCTTCCCTGGTGGCGCAGTGGTTAAGAATCTGCCTGCCAAGACAGGGGACACGGGTTCGAGGCCTGGTCCGGGAAGATCCCACATGCCACGGAGCAACTAAGCCCGTGCGCCACAACTACTGAGCCTGCGCTCTAGAGCCCACGTGCCACAACTACTGAAGCCCGTGCACCTAGAGCCCGTGTTCTGCAATAAGAGAAGCCACCGCAATGAGAAGCCCGTGCACCGCAATGAAGAGTAGCCCCCACTCGCTGCAACTAGAGAAAGCCTGCACGCAGCAACGAAGACCCAATGCAGCCAAAAATAAATAAGTAAAATAAATTTATTTTTAAAAATACCTTTAATAAGTTTTTCAAATATATACAGTTGTTTAACCATCACTACAAGATAGGTAACATTTCTGCCACCCCACAACATTCCCCTGTGCCCTGTGGTGTGCTGGAGCCAACTTATACCAATTGTGGGATCCAATTGTCAGCTAGCATTCTCTCCCCTACTCAGTGTTCAGTGATGTCATATTGGTCATGTGAAACTGACAATGAAAGAGGTATTTACACCATAGACACTGGCAAATGCCACAAACCAGGGCTCCCTTCTCACTGAAAGCTGGTGGTTAAACATTTACCAGCCCATCACTGCTCATGCCCCTTTGCGGTCAATCCCCATCCAAAACTCTGGCTCCTAGCTACTACTGATATTTTGTCACTAGATTTTGCCTTTTTAATAATTTCACATAAATGGAATCATACAGCATGTAGTGTTTTGTATCCAACTTCTTTCATGTAGCATATATTTAGATTTATCGATGTTGTATGTATCATTAGTTTGTTCCTTTATCTGCTGAGTAGCATTCCATTCTTTATCTATGCAGCAGTTGATGGTCATGTGGGTTATTCCATTTGGGGAAATAAAGCTCCTACGAACATTAAATATATTATTAGTAACTTTTTATTTCTCTTTAGTAAATACATGGGATTGGGACTGCTGAGTTAAATGGTAAGTGTATGTTTAACTTTGTAAGGAATTGCCAAATTCTTTTTCTTTTAATTAATTTTATTTATTTATGGTTGCGTTGGGTCTTCGTTGCTGTGCGTGGGCTTTCTCTAGTTGCGGCGAGCGGGGGCTACTCTTCGTTGCAGTGTGCGGGCTTCTCACTGCGGTGGCTTCTCTTCTTGCGGAGCACGGGCTCTAGGCGCACAGGCTTCAGTAGTTGTGACTCATGGGCTCTAGAGTGCAGGCTCAGTAGTTGTGGTGCACGGGCTTAGCTGCTCCGCGGCATGTGGAATCTTCCCGGACCAGGAATCGAACCCATGTCCCCTGCATTGGCAGGCAGATTCTTAACTACTCTGCCATCAGGGAAGTCCACCGAATTCTTTTTCTAAGTGGTTACCCCATTTTGCATTCCTACCAGCAGTGTATAACCAGTTTCTCTGTATCCTCACCAGGATTTGGGTGTCACAATTTTTTATTTTAGCCATTCTGATAGGTATATAGTAATATTTCATTGTGTTTTTATTTTGCATTTTTCTGGATAATTATCTTGAACATCTTTTCATGTGCTTCCTTTCCCTTGATTATATCCTTTTTGGTGAAATATATGTTCATGTCTTTCGCCCGTTTTCTGATTGGACTGTTTGTGGATTTTTTTACTTTTGAGTATTTATTTAGATATGTTAGATATATGGTTTGCAAATATTGTTCCCCAGTAGCTTGTCTTTTTATCCCCTTCACGTGGGCTTTCCAGGAGTACAAGTTTTTAACTTTGATGAGGTCTGAATTCTTGATTTTTCCTTTTATAGAGCATGCTTTTGGTGTCAAATTTAAGAACTCTAATTCCACGTCTTGAAGATTTTCTCCTTTTTGAAAGTTTTATAATTTTACAGTTTACATTTAAGTCTGTGGCCATTTTGAATTAATTGTTTTTAATAAATTAATTTATGGCTGCGTTGGGTCTTTGTTGCTGTGTGCCAGCTTTCTCTAGTTGCAGCGAGTGGGGGCTACTCTTCATTGTGGTGCATGGACTTACTGCAGTGGCTTCTCATGTTGTGGAGCACGGGCTCTAGGTGTGTGGGCTTCAGTAGTTGTGGCACGTGGGCTCAGTAGTTACGGCTTGCGGACTCAATAGCGCAGGCTCAGTAGTTGTGGTGCCCGGGCTTTGTTGCTCCGTGGCATGTGGGATCTTCCCAGACGAGGGCTCGAACCCGTGTCCCTTGCATTGGCAGGCAGATTCTTAACCACTGCACCACCAGGGAAGTCCTGAATTAATTTTTGAATAAGGCGTTAGACTTAGGTTGAGTTTCATTTTTTGCCTATGGCTGTCTAATTGCTTCAGCATCATTTGTTGAAAAAGCTATCTTTCCTCCATTGAATGGCTTTGGTATCTTTGTCAAAAAAAAAAAAATGTTGGGCATATTTGTGTGGGTCTATTTCTGGGATCTCTATTCTGTTCCACTTATTGATGTGTCTATCCCTCCACCTATAATACACAGCATTAATTACTGTTGCTATATAATAAGTCTTAAAATTGGGTAGACTGATTCCTTACACTTTATTGTTCTTTTCCAAAATTATTTTAGCGATTCTAGTTCCTTTGCCTTCCAAATAAATTTGGAACAGTATTGTTTATGTTAACAAAAAATGTTGGAATTTTGATAGTAAATTTCATTAAACCTGCATATCAATTTGGGGAAAAATTGACATCTTTACTAAGTTGAGTCTTTTGACCCATGAACACAGAATGTCTCTCCATTTATTTAGATCTTTATTTCATCAACATTGTATAGTTTTTGGAATATAAATTTGTATTTGTTTTTTTATTTATACCTAAGCAGTTTTTTGAGCAATTGTAAATAGTATTTTTAATTTTGGTGTCCACATGGGGTGTGTGTGTATGTGTACCATGTTAATTTGTTCCTAGGAGTTTTTTGGTTAGATTCATTAAGATTTTCTACATAGAAAATTACAGCATCTGCAAATGGGGACAGTTTTATTTTTTCTTTTCAAATCCGTATGCCTTTTTACTTCCCTTTCTTGTCTTATCGCACTGTCTAGAACTGCTAGCACTATTTTGAACAAGAGGGATGAGAGCAAATATACTTGCCTTGTTACTGATTTTAGGAGGAAAGCACTCAGACTTTTCACCATTAAGTATAATGTTAGCTGTAGGCTTTGTAGGTACTCTTGTCAAGTTGAAGAGGTTTCCCTGTTTTCCTGAGAGTCTTTTTTTTTTTTTTAATCATGAGTGGGTGTTGAATTGTGTCAAATAATCCTTCTGAATCAATTGATATAATCATGTGATTTTCTTCAGAGTCTTAATGGTGGATTACATGGGTTGATTTTTGTTTTTTTTTTTTGCCGTACGCGGGCCTCTCACTGTTGTGGCCTCTCCCATTGCGGAGCACAGGCTCCGGACGCGCAGGCCCAGCGGCCATGGCTCACGGGCCCAGCCACTCCCGCGGCATGTGGGATCCTGCCCCGTGTCCCCTGCATCGGCAGGCGGACCCTCAACCACTGCACCACCAGGGAAGCCCCATGGGTTGATTTTTGAATACTGAACCAGACTTGCCTCCCTGGAATAAACTCCACTTGGGCATGATGTATAAATCTTTTTATACATCGCTAAAACCTATTTGCCGATAATTTGTTAAGGATTTTTTGATTTATATTCATGAGAGATATTGGTCTATACTTATCTTTTTTTTTGTACTGTTGTTGTCTGTCCCCTCCCCCTACCCCCCCCCCCCGGGTAATACAGCTTCATAAAATGAATTGGGAGGCAATTCTTCTATTTTGTGAAAGAAATTATGTAGAATTGGTGTTAATTTTTCTTTAAACATTTGGCAGAATTCTCCAGAGAAACTATCTGGCCCTGGAGAGGTTTTTTTCTTTTTGGTGGGGACGAGAAGGGGGCAGTTTAAAATTATTAATTTTCTTAATTGTTACAGGTCTATTCAAATGATGTATTTCATATTGGGTTAATTGTGATAGTTTTTTGCCAAGGATTTAATCTGTTTTGTCTAAGTTATCAAATTTATGTGTATAGTGTTCATAGTATTCCCTTCTTTTTTTAAAAAATAAATTTATTTATTTATTTCTGGCTGCATTGAATCTTCGTTACTACACGCGGGCTTTCTCTATTTGCAGAGCGGGGACTACTATTCATTGCGGTGCGTGGGCTTCTTATTATGGTGGCTTCTCTTGTTGTGGAGCATGGACTCTAGGGTGTGCGGGCTTCAGTAGTTGTGGCACACGGGCTCAGTAGTTGTGGCTCGCGGGCTCTAGAGCGCAGGCTCAGTTGCTCCGTGGCATGTGGGATCTTCCCGGACCAGGCCTCGAACCCGTGTCCCCTGCATTGGCAGGCAGGTTCTTAACCACTGTGCCACCAGGGAAGCCCTCCCTTATTTTTTTGATATTTGTGAGGGCTTTAGTGATATGCCATGTTTCATTCCTATATTTGTAATTTGTGTCTTTTTCTTGTCACTCTTCCTAGTGGTTTGTCACTTTTATTGATTTTTTTCCTCAAAGAACCAACTCTTTGTTTCATGGATATTCTCTACTTTTCTTTTATAAGTTTCATTGATTTCTGTTCTTTTTCTTATCTTTTTTAAATTTCCTTGCTCATGATTGTTATGGGTTTAGTTTGATCTTCTTTTTCTAGGTTCTTGAGGTGGGAGTTTAGATGATTGATTTTTAGACCTTCTTTTCTAATGTATGTGTTTAGTGCTATAATTTTCCCTTAGCATTGCTTTAGCTGTGTGCCACAAATTTTGATATGTTTTCATTTTTATTCAGTTCAATGTATTAAAATTTTTTTTCTTGAAACTTCTTCATTGACCCATAGGTTATTCAGAAGTGTATTGTTCAGTGTCTAAGTATTTGGAGATTTTCCTCTTATCCTTCTATTATTGATTTCTAGTTTGATTCGTGGTAGTCAGAGGACACATTGTTTGATTCAATTCTTTTAAATTAGTTGAGATTGGTTTTATGGTCCAGGATATGGCCTATGTTGGTATATATTCTGTGGGAGAATAAAAAAATGTGTATTCTGCTGTTGTTGGTTAGAGTGTTCTATAAATGTTGATAAGGTCCTGTTGGTTGATGGTGTTGTCGAATTCTTCTGTATCTTTGCTGATTTTCTATCTAGTTGTTCTATCACTTGTTGAGAGAGGGGTATTGAAGTCTCCAAATATAATTGTGGATTTGTCTACTTCTCTATTTAGTTCAGTTCATTTTTGCTTCACTTGTTTTTCAGCTCTTTTGTTTGGGGCGTATACGTTTAGGATTGTTATGTTTTCTTGGTGGATTGGTCCCTTTATTATTATGTAATGATCTTCTTGGTGTCTGGTAATTCTTTATTCTGAAGTTTGCTTTATCTGATATTGATACAATGATGCCTGCTTCCCATTGCTTAATATTTGCATGGTATAACTATTCCCATCCTTTTACTTTCAACTTGCCTATATCTTTATATATATATCTATCTTCCAGTTTTATTGAGATATAATTGACATACAGCACTGTATAAGTTTAAGGTGTACAACATAATGATTTGACTCACATATATCATGAAGTGATTATCACAGTAAGCTTAATGACCATCCATTATCTCATATACAAAATTAAAGAAATAGAAAAAAATATTTTTCCTTGTGATGAGAACTCTTAGGATTTGCTCTCTTAACTTTTATATATAACATACACCAGTGTTAATTATATTTATCATGTACATTACATCCCTAGTACTTATTTATCTTAAAACTGGAAGTTTGTACTTATTGACTGTTTTCATCCAGTTCCCCTTCCTCCCATTGTATCATTATATTTAAAGTGAGTTTCCTGTAGACAGTATATAGTTGGGTCACATATTTTTTCATCCACACTGTTGATCTCTGTCTCTACTTGGTGTATTTAGACCATTTACATTTAATGTATTTATTGGTATGGTAGAGCTTAAGTCTGCCATTTTATTTTTTATTTTTGTTTGTTCTGTTTTCTTTTTCCTGACTTCCTGAGGATTTCTTGAAAAAAATTTTTTTTTCATTTAAAAATTTTTTAACATCTTTATTGGAGTATAATTACTTTACAATGTTGTGTTAGTTTCTGCTTTATAACAAAGTCAATCAGCTATACATATACATATATCCCCATATCTCTTCCCTCTTACGTCTCCCTCCCACCCTCCCTATCCCACCCCTCTAGGTGGTCACAAAACACTAAGCTAATCTCCCTGTGCTGTGCGGCTGCTTCCCACTAGCTATCTATTTTACATTTGGTAGTGTATATATGTCCATGCCACTCTCTCACTTTGTCCCAGCTTACGCTTCCCCCTCCCCGTGTCCTCAAGTCCATTCTCTAGTAGGTCTGCATCTTTATTCCCATCTTGCCCCTAGGTTCTTCATGACCTTTTTTTTTTAGATTCCATGTATATATGTTAGCATACGGTATTTGTTTTTCTCTTTCTGACTTACTTCACTCAGTATGACAGACTCTAGGTCCATCCACTTCACTACAAATAACTGAATTTCGTTTCTTTTTATGGCTGAGTAATATTCCATTGTATATATGTGCCACATCTTCTTTATCCATTCATCTGTCAATGGGCACTTAGGTTGCTTCCATGTTCTGGCTGTTGTAAATAGAGCTGCAATGAACATTGTGGTACATGACTCTTTTTGAATTATGGTTTTCTCAGGGTATATGCCCAGTAGTGGGATTGCTAGGTCATATGGTAGTTCTAATTTTTGTTTTTTAAGGAACCTCCATACTGTTCTCCACAGTGGCTGTATCAATTTACATTCCCACCCACAGTGCAAGAGGGTTCCCTTTTCTCCACACCCTCTCCAGCATTTATTGTTTGTAGATTTTTTGAGGATGGCCATTCTGACTGGTGTGAGATGATATCTCATTGTAGTTTTGATTTGCAGTTATCTGATGATTAATGATGTTGAGCATTCTTTCATGTGTTTGTTGGCAATCTGTATATCTTCTTTGGAGAAATGTCTGTTTAGGTCTTCTGCCCATTTTTGGATTGGGTTGTTTGTTTTTTCGATATTGAGCTGCTTGTAAATTTTGGAGATTAACCCTTTGTCAGTTGCTTCATTTGGAAATATTTTCTCCCATCTGAGGGTTGTCTTTTCATCTTGTTTATGGTTTCCTTTGCTGTGCAAAAGCTTTTAAGTTTCATTAGGTCCCATTTGTTCATTTTTGTTTTTATTTCTCTAGGAGGTGGGTCAAAAAGGATCTTGCTGTGATTTATGTCATACAGTGTTCTGCCTATGTTTTCCTCTAAGAGTTTGATAGTGTCTGGCCTTACATTTAGGTCTTTAATCCATTTTGAGTTTATTTTTGTGTATGGCATTAGGGAGTGTTCTAATTTCATTCTTTTACATGTAGCTGTCCAGTTTTCCCAGCACCACTTATTGAAGAGGCTGTCTTTTCTTCATTGTATATTCTTGCCTCCTTTATCAAAAATAAGGTGACCATATGTGCATGGGTTTATCTCTGTGCTTTCTATCCTGTTCCATTGATCTATATTTCTGTTTTTGTGCCAGTACCATACTGTCTTGATTACTGTAGCTTTGTAGTATAGTCCAAAGTCAGGGAGCCTGATTCCTCCAGCTCCGTTTTTCTTTCTCAAGATTGCTTTGGCTATTCGGGGTCTTTTATGTTTCCATACAAATTGTGAAACTTTTTGTTCTAGTTCTGTGAAAAATGCCATTGGTAGTTTGATAGGGATTGCATTGAATCTGTAGATTGCTTTGGATAATATAGTCATTTTCACAATATTGATTCTTCCAATCCAAGAACATGGTATATCTCTCCATCTGTTTGTATCACCTTTAATTTCTTTCATCCGTGTCTTATAGTTTTCTGCATACAGGTCTTTTGTCTCCTTAGGTAGGTTTATTCCTAGGTATTTTATTCTTTTTGTTGCAATGGTAAATGGGAGTGTTTTCTTGATTTCATTTTCAGATTTTTCATCATTAGTGTATAGGAATGCCAGAGATTTCTGTGCATTAATTTTGTATCCTGCTACTTTACCAAATTCATTGATTAGTTCTCATAGTTTTCTGGTAGCATCTTTAGGATTCTCTGTGTATAGTATCATGTCATCTGCAAACAGTTACAGCTTTATTTCTCTTTTCCGATTTGGATTACTTTTGTTTCTTTTTCTTCTCTGATTGCTGTGGCTAAAACTTCGAAAACAATGTTGAATAAGAGTGGTGAGAGTGGGCAACCTTGTCTTGTTCCTGATCTTAGTGGATATGGTTTCAGTTTTTCACCATTGAGGATGATGTTGGTTGTGGGTTTGTCATGTATGGCCTTTATTATGTTGAGGTAAGTTCCCTCTATGCCTACTTTCTGGAGGGTTTTCATCACAAATGGTGTTGAATTTTGTTGAAAGCTTTTTCTGCATCTCTTGAGATGACCATATGGTTTTTATTTTTCAATTTGTTAATATGGTGTATCACATTGATTGATTTGCATATATTGACATATCCTTGCATTCCTGGGATAAACCCCACTTGATCATGGTGTATGATCCTTTTAATGTGCTGTTGGATTCTGTTTGCTAGTATTTTGTTGAGGATTTTTGCGTCTATGTTCATCAGTGTTATTAGCCTGTAGTTTTCTTTCTTTGTGACATCTTTGTCTGGTTTTGGTATCAGGGTCTTGAAAATTTTTTAGAATTACATTTTGTTTTTGAGTGTATCTCTTTGTATAGCTTTTTAAAAAAATAATTGGCTGCTATATGTATTATATATACATAACTTATCATAGCCTACTGATGTCATTATTTACCAGTTTGAGTGAAGTATGGAAACCCTACCTCTCTTTAATTCTCTGTTCTCTCTCTCATTTATAATATAATTGCTTAACATATTTCCTCTACATACCTTTAGAACCAGATCAGACATTGTTATAGTTTTTTCAACTGTCAAACATAATTTAGAAAACTTAAGAGGAGAAGGACGTCTGTTGATTTTACCCACATTTTCACCATCCCTGCTATTTCTTCCTTCCAGATATTCCAAGGTTTCTTTTTTATTGCTTCCCTTATGTTTAGAGAACTTTCTTTAGCCATTCTTTTAGAGTAGTAAGTCTACTGGTGACAAACTTTTAGTGTTTATTTGTCTGAGTGTCTTAATTTCCCCTTCATTCCTGAAGGATATTTTTTTCTGGGTATAGAATTCTTGGTCAACAGTCCTTTTCATCCAGCATTTGAAAAATAGGGTATCACTTCCTTCCTGCCTCCATGGTTTCTGATGAGAAATCTGCTATCATTTGAATTGTTTTTTTCCCTTATAGGTGAAGTGTCATTTTTCTTTAGCTGTTTTCAAGATTTTTTTGTCTTTAGATTTCAGAAGTTTAATTATGATCTGTCTTTGTGTGGATTTCTTTGGGGTTATCCTGTTTGGGGTTTGCTTAGTTTCTTGAATTTGTATGTTATGTCTCTTAACAAATCTGGGAAGTTTTCAGCCATTATTCCTTTGTGTACTTTTTAAGCCCTGCTTTTCTTTCTCCTCTCCTTCTGGGACTCCAATGACAGGAATTTTAGATCTTTTGTTATAGTCTCACAGGTCCCTGAGGCTCCATTCTTTTTTTTTTTTTTTTTTTTTTCAGTCTGTTTTCTCTGTGTTTTTCATATTGGGTAATTTCTATTGTTCTGTCTTTCAGCTCACTGATATTCTTTTCTCTTTCTTCTTCATTCTGCTCTTGAGTCCATCCACTGAACTTTTCATTTCCATTATTACATTTTATAGTTCTAATATTTCCACTTGGTTCTTCTTTATATCTTCTGTTTCTTTGCTGAAGCTATTTTTTCCCCATTTGTTTAAAGCATGTTCATAATTGTTTGTTGAAGCATTTTTATCATGGCCGCTTTAAAATAAGTCAGATAATTCTAATATCTCTCATCTCAGTACTGGTATCTATTGATTGTCTTTTATCATTGTTTGAAATCATATTGGTTCATGGTATGATGAGAGATTTTTAAAAATTGGAATCTGGACATTTTTCTATTATGACACTCTGAATCTTAATTTAAAACTTCTGTTTTAACTGACTTCTGTTTTAACTGACTTTCTCTTACACTGCTTTGGCATAGAAGGGAGAAGTAGGTCTTCATTGCTGCCAGGTAGAATTTCAGATTTCACACTTCACCTCCATTGACAACCAAGGGACATAGAGCTTCTCTTTACTGTTAGGTGAGGGTGTGAGTTCCAGCTCCCTGCATGGTCTCCACTGATACTATGGTGGATGTGGCCTCATTACTGCTGGGTAATGGTGAAAGTGCTGACTCTCTACTAGGCTTCCTCTGACTTAACCATGTGGGAGAGGAGAAGGGTGCCTCTTTCCTGCCGGGTGAGAGTGAATTCCAGGTTCCCTGCTGACACCATGGTCTTTACTGACACCAGGGAGGGGTAGGAGGACTCATTACTGGCTGGTGGGGAAGAAAGTCATAGTTCCCTATTTGATCTTCTGTGACACCACCTGGCAGGGGTGTTGGGGCCACTTATAACCTTGTGTTATAACCTTGTGAGGATGGAAGTCTAGGTTCCCCACTCAGCCTTGGCATGGTGGGCAGTAGGACCACAGTGTTGTCTGTGGTGTTTGGCTAGAGTGGAGCAGTTATTGTCTAAAAGTTTTCTTGCTAGGCTGCCCCTTTCCTTTGGCTAGCAGGAGCAGGCTTTTATTGAGGCTTATTATTATTTTTATTTTATTTGTGGCCCAATTTGGCATTTCCAAATTGCTGGTTCTTCAGCTCAAAGTCCGGGATAAATGAGACAAAAAGAAAACCCAAGGGAATCACTGCAGTGTTGTTCCTTGGGTCCTGCCATTCCTAGGCAGTTTGCTTTCTTCTTTCCACCTCTCAAAGTTGTCTTATGTTTGTTTTATGTATAATTTCTAGGGTTTATAGTTGTACTAGGAATGGTGAAGGTATATCTACTCTACCTTCCTAGAAGTAAAATTCCATCAGTGTATTTTTCATGTCAGGTATTGTATTTTTCATCTCCAGAAGTTCCATTTGGGTCTTTCTTATATTCCATTTCTCTCATTATATTTTATTTGCCTTTAGTCTTAAATGTGTGAAGCATATTTATAACTGTTTTAATTCCACCATCACTGTCATTTCTAGGAAGATTTCTCTTGGTTTGGGGTAACATTTTCCTGTCTCTCTTTATGTCTCTTTTTTATGGTAATATTTAAATGGGTATCAGACACTGGGAATTTTATGTTGTTTAGTGTTTATTTTTTTTAAAGATATAGCTGTTTATTTTTATTTTTTGGCTGCATCAGGTCTTAGTTGCGGTATGCGGGATCTTTGTGGCGGTGCATGGGCTCTTCATTGGGGTGCGAGGGTGTCTCTTTAGTTGTGGTGTGCGGGTTTTCTCTCTCTAGTTGTGGCGCATGGGCTCCAGAGCGCGTGGGCTCTGTAGTTTGCAGCACACAGGCTCAGTAGTTGCGGTGCGTGGGCCTAGTTGCCCTGTGGTATGTGGGATCTTAGTTCCCTGACCAGGGATTGAACTCGCGTCCCCTGCATTGGAAGGTGGATTCTTTACCACTGGACCACGAGGGAAGTCCCAGATTTTTAAACAAATATTTATTTATTTGGCTGCACTGGGTTTTTAGTTGCTGCGTGCAGGATTTTTGTTGTGGCATGTGGGATCTTTAGTTGCGGCATGCAGGATCTAGTTCCCTGACCAGGGGTCGAACCCAGGCCCCTTGCATTGGGAGTGTAGAGTCTTAACTGCTGGACCATCAGGGAAGTCCCTAGTGTTAGATTTTATGTTTGTTGCATTTCTTTCATGAGTGTTGGTCTTGGTTCTGGCATACTTGGTATTAGTTTGATCCTTTCAAGGCTTGCTTTCAAGCTTTGCATGATGGTCCAGAGTAGCCTTTATTCTAATGTCCTTTTGAGGACTCCACCTGGTGCTCTACCCACACTGGCTTGTCAGGAACACAAAACATTCCCAATATTGTGTGAGCTCTGGGAATTGTTTGGCTTACTTCTTTCTGGTGTTTCCCCCACGCCCGGCCTCATGGAGTTTCACCTGATGCATGCACAGATCAGTATTCAGACAAAGATTTGAGGGGACCCCGCCGCAGATCTTCAAAGCTCTCTGTATCATCCCCTCATCTACAGTGTTCTGCTTCTCAATTTCTCGCCCACTTATCCTCCATCAACTCTAATCTCTGTCTTCTCCACTCACTGAGACTGCTGGCTTTACTTGGGTTCCCCCTTCTGCACTGCCCACAACAGTACAGTGCAGGAAACTACCTCTAGGCTGTAAACTTAGGCAGTCAAAGGGCTCACCTCATTTGTTTCCCTTTTCTCAGTTAACAATGTTCTGCCCTACCTGCTTTCCAATACCTATAAACATTTCTTTTTAAATTTTTTTTCTGGCTTTATAGTTACTTATAGTGGGAGAGCGATTTAGGTAGTGGTAATTCCTTTATGGGTAGAAGTGGAAATCTGAGTCAGTTTTTCAGCTGGAAACAACTAATGAAAGATGTGGTCCCCAGGAGAAAGGACCATGAAACATCATGTCAAGAGTATAAGGTAATAATTCCCCCAGTCCTATCCTGTAGGGATTTATGACCATTTATTTGCATAATACACTTTGGAGAAAGAGGAATATCCAACTATTTCAAGACTGTTGGATACAGGGTCCTATTTGACTTTGAAACCAAGTATCTGAAACATCATCATGGCCCCCTGTTAGAGTGGCAGTGTATGGGGGCTAGGTAACAAATGTATTCCAGGCCCAGGTCTGGCTCTTAGTAAGTCTACTGGGTTCACAGATCCACCCAGTGGTCATTTCACCTGTCCTTAATTGGACAATTGAGATGGACATAGTTAATAGTTGGTAGACCTACATTAACCACAACAGGTTAAGAGCTATCATAGTGAGAAAGGCCAGCATATGAAGTTCCTGAAATTGCCTCCACCATCTCAGGCTAAAATAATGAATTAAAAAATATCACATTAGTGCCCCTCTTGAAGACCTAAAGGATGCAGGGATGGTGGTCCCCACCATAATGGCATTTAATTCACCAGTCTGGCCTCTGCTAAAACCAGACAGTTCCTGGAGAATGACAGTGGATTATGGTAATCTCAGTCAAGTAATTTCAATTTTATCTGCCGTGCCAAATGTGGTTTCTTTGCTGGAGCAGATTAACAGCCTCAGGTAGGCAGTAGGTGACCGTTAATCTGAGCAATATATTCTTTTCCATCTCTATAAGAAATGAGGAGCAAAGTTTGCTTTCACTATTGAGATGAGCAATAAAATACAATTTACAGTCTTGCGCCTGAAGCATGTAAACGCTCCCACATCTGTTGTAATATAATCTGAAGAGACTTGGACCATCTGGACGTTCCACAGAATACCACATTACTCTATTGATGACATCATGGTAATTGTACAGGATGAGCAAGAAAGAGCAAGTCCACTGGAGGCCTTGATAGGATAAACATTCTCAAGTGGTGGTACATAAACCCTGCAAATGTTCAGGGAAGTTTTTAGAGATTCAGTAGTTTGGACAATGCTAGGACATTTCCTCCAAAGTAAAGGAGAAATTTTATATCTCACACATCTCGCCACTAAGAGGGGGCACAGTGCCTGGGTAACATCTTCAAGGTCTACAGATAGCTTATTCCCCACTTGGGAATACTGCTCTGACTCATATATTGGGTGCCACAAAAGATAGTGAGGCCTAGAGCAGGAGGACTCTGCAGCAGGTCCAGACCGTGGTGCAAATGTTCCTGTTGCTTGGTCCACAAGACACCCTATTAAAGGCGTCAGTGATGGGAAAAGATGCCACATGCTGTTTACGGCAAGCCGCAATAGCAAGTCACACATAGACCCCTACTGTGCTTGAGCAAGGCCATGCCTTCTGAAAGGGTATTATATACCTTTGAAAAGATAGCTCCTGTCGTGCTACTGAGTCCTAGTTGAAACAAAGTGCTTCAAGTGATCATGTAGCCAAAAATGCCTGCTATGACCTGGGTTCTGTCAGACCCAAGTCATAAGATTGGATGGGTCCATCAGCAGCGCTTCATAAGATGAAAGTGCTATGCATAGCACTGGGCATAAGCTGGGCTGGAAGGTCAAAGTAGCTGCATAAGCAGGTGGCCAGACCCCTGTTACCCACCACTATTGCACTGCTGCTGCTTTTTCAGTTCACATCTATAGCCACATGGAGTGGAGGAATCCCTCATGACCATATGACAAAAGGCTGGGCTTGGCTAATATATGGGTTGTCTCTGTAGGTGGAAGTAAGCTGAAAATACTGTGGATGTACTATGGCCCCACTCTGAGGTAGGCTTGAAAGACAGCAGTGAGGGGAAATCTTCCCAATGGGCAGGGCTTCAGGCAGTACACCTGCCTGAGGAAAGAACATAGACTCACAGACAATGGTGATTGACTTGGCTGGTGGATCAGGAGCCTAGAAGAAAAATTTGAAGGCTGAAGACAGGGAAGCCTGAGAAAAAGGTATGTAGTTTACTTGGGAATGGGTATAGTGTATGATGATCTTTGTACTGCATGTTAATTCCCACCAGAGAACATCCACCACAGAAAAGTCACCAACCAAGTAGATTGAATGACTTAGCCAGTTGATGTTAACCAGTCTCAGTCATTGGCACCCCAATGATGGCAAAATGGGCCTGTGAATGGAGAAGCCAGGATGGAAGCTATGCATGGGCCCAACATCATGGCCTCACCAAGGCTGATCTAGCTACAGCTACTGTGACTGACTGTCCAACTCATCAGCAACAGACACCAACATTAAGTCCCTGACATGTCACCATTCTTCAAGGAAACCATCCAGCCACTTGGTGGTAAGTTGATTACATTGACTCCCTGCTACCCTGGAAGGGGCATTGTTCCATCTTGACCTAAATTGATGTGTATTATGGGTATGGGTTTACCTTTCCTGCCACCATCATCTAAGGGCTTACAGAATATTTGATCCACTGGCATGAGATCTTGCATAACAGTGCACTGGAACAAGAGACCATGTTATAGCAAGGAGGTACAGCACTGGGTACATGATCATAGGATCCATGGTCTGATCATATACCACACCATCCAGAAGCAACCCACCTGATACAATAATGGAACATCTTGTTAAAGGCACAGCTGAGACACCAGCTTGGAGATGACACCCTGTGAAGATGAGACACTGTCCTCCAGGATGCAGTATATACCCTGGATCAACAGACAACCTAGAGTGCTATCCCCAAGTAAAATATATGGGTCTGGGAAACGGGGGCTGGATGTAGGAGCAGCCCTCCATTATCATCACTCTCAGTGACCCAACTGGGGAAAACTACACCTCCTATCCCAACTCTGGGCTCTGAGGACTTGATCAGGTAACCCATGTGGACTAACAGAAGTATAAATTGGGGGGGGGGTTAGGAAGAATCTAGAATGGGTAGTGGGAGGTAAGTACCAGTTGTAGACTTAAGCTACAGCAGCAGGGGCTGTAGTCTGTCCCAGATCTTCCTCTAAGTTTTCCCAGGAAAGGAAGCCCATCAGGATCCTGAAGGGATCGTTTTAGAACTTATGAACAAACTGACCTGACAGCACAAGAAGTGGACTGTAGTGGAGACTGTGGTGTGCTGCCCAGATTGCTCCCTTCAGCACCGAAGCCCTCACTTCCCAAGCTGCTGAGAATGTGCACAGCTCTCATCTGAGTTCCCCTCTGGGAACTGCCTGTGCCTGAAATCAGTCACCTCACCCAAGACCCTTTCCTGGTCAGCATGGGGTTCTATAGGCCTGGCCACTTGCCTCAACATGGTACACACCTAGATGGCTCAAGCCACCCTAGCTTGAGCTCCCTGGGGGACTAAGGCCTTTGTTGAGACTGCGTCAGCTCAACTTCTCCCTCTACCGAATTTTGCTTCCTTCATGCCCCAACAGGTGTTAATCTAGAGGACACCCCCAGTAAACTTCCTGCACCTAAATCTCCAACTCAGTCTGTTTTACCAGGAACTCACCTCATGACAAGTATCTGAACACTTTTTGAGATTCGCTATGTGGACTGTTGCTCCTGTGCTCAGTTTCAGAGAGCGTCATCATGGTGGTGGTGGTGTGGAAAGATGCAGTGTTAAGTGAGCTTTCCATTTCAAGGACAGCAGGGATTGATGGCAAATCTGACAATCAAATGGCAACTGCAAACAATACCAGTGCTCGACCTGTCACAGAGTTCTGGCAAGTGTGAGGCTGGATACAGATATTAGCACAACTACTGACGACAGAACGCCCAGTAGCAGGGATGGCTTTCTGTGCATGAAAGTAGTTGGCTTGGCAAGGCAGGTGAGCTCAAATAGGATGATAGAAACCAATTTCTCTGGTAAGGGTAGCAGTAGAGTCAATGGTCTCATCTTTATCCTTCCTAAACTGCAAAGTCTCATATTTATTTGAGTGACTCTGGCACAATCCGCTTGTCAACAGTTGGTCTTTTTTCCAGGAATGGACCTTGAACTTACACAGAACTATCTACTTGCCTCATCTCCTATTCCGTAATTACCTACGAACTAGCCCCATATCTTAACCTTGGTCTGGAAACCAAGGTATTTTCTTTTTCAAAATTTCAGGAAGTGGTTGAAGAAATAAAACAGAAGTTCCCTTTTTAAACTTCTTTCATCCCAGCGTCATTTTCTCCGACAATTTCCCTTAGGCCTTATTCACACTCCACTGTGCTTATTTGTACTGAGGGCTGTATTAGCGTACCTAATAAGTTTTAAGACCATAAAAGGCATATCAACTTGTTGAGTAATTTTGTCCATAGCAACTGTGGGCTGTAGCCTGCAAATGTATTCTCTTTTTTTCTTTTTAGCAGTAAACCCCAGTGGCTCAAGAGGACATCCCACACAGAGGTCCTGTCCCCAGTCTACTCAGTCCAGTAAACAACACCTAAAAAGAACACAACCTCTTTATTTTTTTTTTCAGATACAAACGTTTAGTTTGGATGATGAGAATGAGCTATCTCTATCATTTATTCCAATGAATTCCAATGTAGGACGAGGCTAAATAGATCTAGACTCTTTTGGTCTATTAATATTTAGCTTATCAAATCTACAGCCTGGTACTTCTGGAGTAGGCCTGCCCCAATAACGCTAGATGTGATAACTGCTGAAGATGGCAAATATGGACAATTCAACGTATATTCAGTCTAGTCTGCTGTCGCTGTCTCCACGTGCTTTCTAAAATTCCATGTTTGGTCAGAGCTGGGAGTGATATCACGGTGCTGGCCCATCTTCGCTCCACCTCTCCTCTGATTCTGCTTTGCTGCTTTCGAGGTAGAACAGGTTCAGATGGTCTGGGAGCCTGTGGAGCTGGCAGCTTGCTGGGCTAACCAGTACTTATATCTTTTGGTCTTGGGCCTCTCAAAGTTCACCACAGACATAGGTACCCTCACAGTGTCAAGCCCATTTACCTGTACACAAAACAACAGGAATCTTCAGATCAGTGGGGCAGATACGAACTAACACCACCCAATCCCAGCTTTCTACCCAGTGAGAAAAAGGAGACAGGATGTGAAACACTCACCGTCACCTCACACCAGTACTCGCCCCTCTGTGTGATAGGCTCTTCTGGTAACTTTAATGCATGTGGGGCAACCACAACACCAAGCTGCAAAAAAAATCAATCACAGCCAAAGGGAACTCTGTTTACATGGTTGCCACTCCAGGCAACCTCTAGATTTTCCTGTACATGGGTGAATATAACGGGGGGGGGGGTTACCCTGGCTGATCCCATGGAAAGGCACAAACCTCCATAAATAGTGGCAGAATAACTCAGTCCTAATTTCTCAGAAAGGGAGGTGGATTCACAAAGAGAAACAGGGCTTGAGATCAAACTCACTTCACCCACAAAAGTAAGAATTCTCCAGTGAGTCACATTTCCCCAGGTTTTCCCTAGCTAGAGAAAATAAATGATCCCACCATCTTCTCCTATCAGTCTTCAGAATCTATGTGACCATCCTCAGTTATTTCCCTCCCACACCCCTGCAAACCAATCAAGAACGCTTTCCCTAAGTTGGACAGCCGCATGTAAATCAGCGACGTTAGAACACTTCCTCACACCATACACAAAAATAAACTCAAAATGGCTTAAAGACTTAAAATGTAAGACAGGACAACATAAAACTCCTAGAAGAGAACGTAGGCAAAACATTCTGACATAAATCGTACCAGTGTTTTCCTAGGTCAGTATCCCAGGGCAATAGAAATAAAAGCAAAAGTAAACAATTGAGACCATTTACAAGCTTTTGCACAGCAAAGGAAACCATAAACAAAACGAAAAGACAACCTATGGACTGGGAGAAAATACTTGCAAATGAAGCTACTGACAAGGGCTTAATTTCCAAAATATACTATCAGCTCAAACAACTCAACAAAAAAACAACCTAATCAGAAAAATGGGCAGAAGACCTAAATAGACATTTCTTCAAAGGAGACATACTAATGGCTGACAGGCACATGAAAAGATGCTCATCATCGCTAATTATCAGAGAAACGCAAATCAAAAGTACAATGAACTACCACCTCACACTGGTCAGAATGGTCATCATTAAAAAGTCTACAGATAACAAATGCTGGAGAGGGTGTGGAGAAAAGGGAACCTTTCTACACTGTTGGTGGGAATGTAAATTGGTACAGCCACTATGGAAAACAGTATGGAGGTTCCTTAAAAAACTAAAAATAGAGCTACCATATGATCCAGCAATCCCACTCCTGGGCATGTATCTGGACAAAACTATAATTCAAAAAGATACATGCACCTCTCTGTTCACGGCAGATCTATTCACAATAGCCAAGACATTGAAACAACCTAAATGTCCATCAACAGATGAATGGAAAAAGAAGATGTGGTACGTATATACAATGGAATACTACTCAGCCATAAAAAAGAATGAAATAATGCCATTTGCAGCAACACAGATGGACCTAGAGATTATCATACTAAGTGAACTAAGACAAATGCCAGGGCTTCCCTGGTGGCGCAGTGGTTGAGAGTCCACCTGCCGATGGGGGAGGACGTGGGTTCATGCCCTGGTCTGAGAGGATCCCACATGCCACGGAATGGCTGGGCCCGTGAGCCATGGCCGCTAAGCCTGCGCATCCAGAGGCTGTGCTCCGCAATGGGAGAGGCCACAGCGGTGAGAGGCCCACATACCACAAAAAAAAAAGACAAATGCCATATGATATCACTTATATGTGGAATCTAAAATATGACATAAATGATGTATGAAACAGAACTTCCCTGGTGGCACAGTGGTTAAGAACCCACCTGCCAATGCAGGGGACATGGGTTCGAGCCCTGGTGCGGGAAGATCCCACATGCCACGGAGCAACTAAGTCCATGCGCCACAACTACTGAGCCTGCACTCTAGAGCCCATAAGCCACAGCTGAGCCTGCGTGCCACAACTACTGAAGCCTGCGTGCCTAGAGCCCGTGCTCCACAACAAGAGAAGCCACCACAATCAGAAGCCTGCGTACCGCAACTAGAGAAAGCCTACGTGCAGCAACGAAGACCCAATGCAGCCAAAAATAAATAAATAAATAAATTTATATTAGAAAAAAGATCTATGAAACAGAAACAGACTCACAAACGTAGAGGACAGGCTTGTGGTTGCCAAGGGGCAGGTTGCATTGATTTACATGAGGCTGTCCAACTTAGGGAAAGCGTTCTTGATTGGTTTACACGGGTGTGGGAGGGAAATGACTTGTGGTTGCCAGGTGGGGGAGGGATGGATTGGGAGTTTGGGATTAGCAGATGCAAACTATTATGTATAGAATGGATAAAAAACGAAGTCCTACTGTACAGCACAGGGAACTATATTCAATATCCTGTAAAAAACCATAATAAAAAAATATGAAAAAGGATGTATATATATGTATAACTGAATCACTTTGCTGTACAGCAGAAAATTAACACAACATTGTAAATCAACTATACTTCAATTAAAAACAAAAAATGCTTTCCGTAACTCCAGCTGGATGATCATACCCTTTCCTAACAGAGGGATCAATCCTGCGGTAGCTTCTTCTTCCCAGGGGTAGTTTCCACCCTCAGGGGTACAGCAGTGTTTGGGAATACTCACATTTCTGAGGAAGTGGCGGGCAACTATTTCAGGGTTTAGCTCCCATTTGACATTGTTCTTCATCCCTACCTGCAGGTGACATCTTCTCAGAAATTTCACTGTCTGAGAGGAATTATACACAGAAGATAGGTTAGAGTTGTAATCAAAGGAGAGGAAACATGTTAGCAAGAGGCCAAGAGGCACACAGTCAGAGAGGCTAAGCACAATTTCTGCCTCATAGCCAAGACAGGTGAGATGATGAATACGAAAGATAAAAATTCTCATTGTCTCAAGGCTGATATTATGGAAAGACGTTTTAGCGATGCTTTGAAAGGAAATGCTGCCTATACGTGGCTATTCCTAAGCAAGGAGAAACAGGCCATGTCAAAGTTAGGCTCATCAGGGACTTCCCTACTGGTCCAGTGGGTAAGACTCCGTGCTCCCAATGCAGGGGGCTCGGGTTCAATCCCTGGTCGGGGAACTAGATCCCACATGCACGCTGCAACTAAGAAGTCTGCATGCTGCAACTAAGACCTGGCACAGTCGAAAGAAAGAAAAATTTTTTTTAAATTTTAAAACTGTTTTTAAACACCGCCCCCCAAACCAAGGTTGGGCTCACCAATGGGGGCTGCTGGTATATCTCAGGATGGAATGATTTTCACAGACTGTTTTAACACAATATTCTGGCCCTTCAATCCCACCCCTACACCATAACAATTCCTCCCTGCTTACAGAACGAAGTATAAATTCATTAGCTGAGGATTAAAGATGTTTTGTAAATCATGCCCCAACCCTCTTTCCAGTCATATATTTCCTAATAGAAGTCCTCTGTTTTAGCTAGACTGGTCTACTTTCTATTTTAAAACATGCTTTAACTGAGATATCACCTCACACCTGTCAGAATGGCTATCATTAAAAAGAACACAAATAACAAATGTTGGAGAGGATGTGGAAGAAAGGGAACTCTCATACACTGTTGGTGGGAATGTAAGTTTGTGCAGCCACTGTGGAAAACAGTATAGCGGTTTCTCAAAAAACTAAAAATATGACCTAGCAATTCCACTCCTGGGTATATGTCTGAAAAAACCAAAAACACTAATTTGAAAAGATACGTGCACCCCAATGTTCACAGCCGCATTATTTACAATTGCCAAGATATGGAAGCAACCTAAGTGTCCATCAACAGATGAACTGATAAAGAAGGTGTAGTATATATGTGTATATATACACACATTAAAAAATATGTATGTGCATACACATACACACACAATGGAATACTAAGCCATAAAGAAGAACAAAATCTTGCCATTTGCAACAACAAGGATGGACTTGGAGGGCATTATGCTAAGTGAAATAAGTCAGAGAAAGACAAATATTGTATGATAACTTATATGTGGAATCTAAAAAATACAACAAACCAGTGAATATAACAAAAAAGAAACAGATGCACAGATATAGAGTGTAAGACAGGCTACAAGGATGTATTCTACAACATGGGGACTATAGCCAATATTTTATAATAACTGTAAATGAAGTGTAACCTTTAAAAATTGCATAAACTTTTTTTAAAATTAAACAACAACAACAACAACGTGCCTTAACTATCTACTTTTTCTCCCTTAAGAATACCTTTCCCACCCTCCTGGTCTATCCAAAGCCTACTAATCCCATAAGGCCTAATTCAATCCCATCTGAAAAAAATCCTTTCCCAATGACCCTAATCCATTTTGGTCCATGTCACTCATAATTTACTGCCTTGAGTTTATCACTTTCTCATGTGTCTATTTTCTCTCCAACTTGTCTGTAAACAAGCCCGAAGGCAGAGTCCTCATCTCACTTTTCCATGGGTCCCCTGGTACCCAGGTTGGGGCCTCCCTCAATAAACTAGAGCACTTCACCCAACAGGTCAGGATATCCTAGGATATCTCAATACCAGTTATGGTAGCCACAACACTTCCCCTTGCCCCTACCTTGTGCTTGAAATCAGGAGACTTCAAGGAAATCAAGAAGTCTTTCAGGAAGAGGTTGGTGACTTTGTAGGTGACCCATAAATAAAGATTTTCTATGTTTCTACTCACCGTCTCACCTGCCTTGGTCTGGATCTTCTCTAATTTTCCTTCCTGTCTCAGCTAGAAAAGAAAGTTACAGATGAAAAAAAAAGAAAAATGAGTTTGTGGTAACTAATAACAAACTCTTGCTATGCTTGGCATAGGCTGGGCTTCTGAATTCCTGTTCTAGCCCCTACTTCATCTGAAAATGAAGTAGGGGCTAGAAGAAGTTGCTAGAGGTAATCTTAAGGTTTTAATTCCTCCAAGTCCCTCTGCCGTCTTCCGGGCTCACCAATTTCTCCTCTTCAAACAGCTTCCTGTTTTCAGGAGATGCATATACAGCCAGTCCTTGAGGAAGTAGTCGATTACGGCCTACAGATTTTTTCACTGAGACCAGGTCACCTCGGACTCCAAGTTCTGCCAACAGAGAACAGAGACACTGGATCAGAATTATCGAGCAGTCCCTAAAAAAGGAGATGATCAAAGGAAAAAAGACCTCTTATTCTCTCACAGTGCTTATTCTTCCTAGAAGAAATATTAGTATTCGCTAGGACAACACTTAAGAGATTTCTAATTCATTTCTTTAGGACCTGATTTAGAAACTTAATATTCCCTGTACAAAGTGAAGCACTGTCCCATCACGGGATTTCAGTATCTGTGGCACATACTCTCAGGTCTCTTTCTCCCCACACACTGTTAATGATGCTGCTGCATTCATGTTCTGATTTTCTATGTAGGAGGCCAATGTCACCATCACAGTACTTCTTATGGCTTCCTCTTCTCAAATATGAGCTGGTCATTCCCCCAAATTAGTGAAAGGGCAGAAAAAAGCTGATGCCAAACAGGACCAGCCTGAGACAGGAAGCACCTCTGCCTGGGCCTTACCCTCCACCGACTGCGTGAGGATGAGCTCCAGGTTGTCTTTGGGCCGGTGTTTCGTGTCCTCCGCCAGCTTGTAGACGCGGTGCCGCCGGTGCAGGCGCGGCTTCCGGCCCTCTCCCGCTAGCGGCACCTTCCACCACCGCTCCACAATGACCGTGCCCTGGCGGCCGGGGGAGCGAGGGTGAGCGAGTCTCCACGGAGAAGCCTCCTCCTCTGGCCGCCGGGCCCTCAAGGAGAGCCCACCACCCGCAGGCCGGGGCCCCACCAGGTCTCAACGCGCCCCAGTCAAGGAGCCCCAGAACGCACACCCGGCCCTCACCCGACTGTGAGACAGGCTGAAGTCGCGCTCCAGGCCGGAGGTGCCCCCTTCAAGTCGCGGCCGGAGGAGCTCCAAAACCCCTCCTCGCACCAGCCGCTCAGTGCCCGCCCGCAGCAGAGCTCTGCCTGGGGCCGCCGCCATGTTCTCGGGCACGGATGGAGGCGTAGAAGGCCCCCGGCGCCGGTGGCAGGAAAGGCCCCCACCGGGTGCCCGCGGCGCGCCTGAGCCGGCGCGGCTCTGTCCGAGCTGAGCCCAGGGGAAGCCCGGGGAAAGCCCGGGCCCGGATTGGGCTGCGACTAGACTGCCTCGAGACCGGAGATCTGGGATGAATGCTCCACGATTCAGCATGCCTCTACTCCCTTCTCCCAATTTCTTTTCGGGGGAGGGACACCCATAGCCACTGACACATAGTGGAGTGACTGTTAGGTGCACTGACACCGGGAAAGACACCCTTTCCCTCTTGGCTTCACTTTGTCTTTAAGATGGGGGCTTCGACTGAGCTCTAGTAGCTCTCTGAGGGCACTTCCAATTCTGACATTCTGTGATAACTGGATGCTGAGGGGAGAGGGTGCTGCTCTCATTTTTCCTTACTTCAAACCTGCCTAAAAGTGGTGGAAGGATGGGATCCTCTGGAAAACTTGCAAGCCCCAGGAAGTCGTCTAATCCTTAATCGTGACACTGCAGTATTTAGGCTCATGTTTAAAGAATTCTAAATCACAAGGGAGACGGTTCCCTCCGTGGAGGGTCTCAGTACTGGGGAGTAAACCATATAAATGGAGTGAATAGGGTCTGTTTGGCAGAAGAGATTTATGGAGAGATGCTCTATACATCCTGTTATTTGACACGTAAACAGCCTTTGACCATTAGTCCCTCCTCCTAATTACACTTTCTTAGCTTCCAGGACACCAATTTGTTTTTATTTCCTTCCTACTTCACTATTTTCCTTCACAGTCTCCTTTGCTGATTTCTCTTTTATTTCCCACTTCTCAGAGGGCCCCCAGGACTCAGTTTTTGGATCTTTACTCTTCTCAATGTACACACTCTTGGTGATCCCATTCAGTCTCATGGCTTAACGTACCATTTATACGCCAATGACTTCAAATTTCTGTCTTCACCCTAGTCTTCTAAACTCCAGACATGAATATCCAACTGCCTGTCATCTTCCCCTTCCATGTCTAATGGACAATTCAAAGTTAACATGCTCCAAACTAAATCCATATCTATACCCTGCCCCATAGTGCCTCACCTGCAGCCTTTCCCCTCTCAGTTGATGGTAACTCCATTCTTTCAGTTCTTGGACTCAACTTCTCTCCTACGCCAGGAAATCCTGTAGGTGCTACCTTTACTATTTCCAGAATCCAGCCACATCCCATCACCTCCAATGCTCCAACCTGGAATAAGACACTATCTTTCTCCTGGATTACTGCAATAGTCTCCTAACAAACATCGTTTAAAGCTCTACAGTTTATTTACAACAGTCAGAATCTTTCTAAAAACACAAGTCATATCATGTCTCTTCTACCCAAAACCTGCAATGACTTTCCCCTTTACTCAGAGTAAAAGAAAAAGGCCAGACAATGGTCTATAAGGCCCTACAATGACCTGGCCCCATTAGCTCTCTTCTTTTTCTACTCTCCCTATAGCTTATACTACTCCACCCACAGTGGACTCCTGGCTGTTTGTGGAAAACATTTGACACATTCTCTTTAGGGCTTTTGCACTGGCTGTTGCTTTGACACAGAATGCTTTTACCCTCAGATGCTCGCTTGGCCTAAATCCCTCACCCCCTTCAGGTCTTTGATTAAATGTTACCTTTTCAATGAGGCCTATTTAGATCACCCTATTTATTACTGCAACTGCGCCACCTCCTTCACACCCCTGATCCTTCTTTATTCTACTCTATTTTCCTCCATAGCAGCTATCATCTAACATATGAAATCATTTTCTTGTGTTTAGTGTTTAGGTTTGTTCTTTCACTGTTAGAAGTTCCATGGGGCAGGGGATCTTTGTTTTGTTTACTGTGTACCCTAAGCTCATAGTAGGCCCTCAATAAATATTTCTTAAATGGATGAATAAATGAATATGCAGAAGTCTCAAACTGGTGGCCCCAGAACCAAATTTTACACACCATGTTGATTTTTTTAATCAACAATTTTTATTTTTTAAGTTAGTAGCCAATATTTTTTTAAAATTTGAGAAATTTATCACAAAAATCAATCTTTCCAGTTTCTGTTGAAAAATCATATGATCTGGTACCACTGAGTCTGCATTCCTGCATGGCAGCTGTTTGGAGCTATTGTGTCACTTGTTTTTAGGGTGTGAGCTTTTTGTTTTGTTTTGTTTTTTTCCGGTAGGCGGGCCTCTCACTGTTGTGGCCTCTCCCATTGCGGAGCACAGGCTCCGGACGCGCAGGCTCGGGGGCCATGGCTCACGGGCCCAGCCGCTCCGCGGCATGTGGGATCCTCCCGGACCGGGGCACAAACCCGTGTCCCCTGCATCGGCAGGCAGACTCTCAACCACTGCGCCACCAGGGAAGCCCAGGGTGTGGGCTTTTCATTTGGCTTCAGTCCCGCCCAGCAGCTCCACTAATTTCCATTAGTTGTCCAGGTCCCTGCAGGCATTTAGTTTGCAATTCCTACCCTATAAGGCAATGAGAAAGTTCAACAATGGGTAGCACCACTGGCTTATTAAAGGTAGGGATGATAAAATATTTAACTGATAGGAACCAGGAACCAACCAGTCAGGTCAGATGCTGGATCAGGGCCTTAGAAGCTTCCTGCAGTGTCAGACCCCAACCCTTTAGTTGCTGAAGTGTGTGTTCGCACATGCACATGCCAGAGAGGAGCCCACATTGTGTGGGCACAAGTGGTCAGCCAGGGCTGTTTACCAACCACTACAGAAGCCAAAGTATTTTAACTTCCGGTGTAGCTGTGAAGTGCATACTAGTTGAACAGGAGCCTTGGGGCTACCTAAGAGGGTAACGGGGTAGGGAGCAGCAGAGAGGAGTCCTGAGGTGATGTAAGGGCTGACCCTTTGTCCATGTCATAGTGCTCACCGTGTCACAATGGCACCAGTTGCCTAAACCTCTGCCACCCATCCCTGAACCTCACTTTGCCTCGGGGAGGCACTGAACTAAGAAACTGCCTCGTAACAGGTTGCGCCCCTCTATCTACTCCCTTTCTTATATCAAGAGGGGAAAAACACGGAACTACCTCTACCCGATCTGGTCACCATACGCCTATTACCTTTACCGTTACAAATACCGGATCACCCTCCGGGAGAAGATGCTGCCTTGTTATAAAAGGTGCTTGTTTTCATCTCTACTTGCAATTGTTTATATACACTGTAAAGAAAAAAGAATTCAAAAGAACTTCCCAAGTGGCAAAAGATGATAATAGCAAAATAAGGTAGAAGGCTGGCATGGAGCTTCATAAACGTTTTCTATCTGGCTGGCTTGGGAAAATGGAAACAGATAGGTTGGTTCACATAAGATACAGAAGATGGTGCCAGAGCCTGGCCCTGTGTACCTGGAAGTTAAGAGTCTTTCCCCATCTCAGACTCAGAAATAAACTAATTTGGACCTCTTTTTCCCAATCAGCATCACTTATAAGGAACAGGAGGACTTGACACTCCGACCCCGTTGCTGTCTTCAGTGCTCCTGAGTCCCTAGTAGGCCTTCACAGGGGCAGAAGCAGCAAGCAGGGTGATCAAGACCAGCTTAAAGAACTGTATTCGGTAAGTGGACTGGGAGCTGGTGCTGTGACATGGCAGCCCCTTGCGGTAATGATATCTTGCAAAGGGACATTAGCTAGTTGGAAAATAAATCATAAGAAGCTAGAGCTAGATGAGACCTCGGAGCTCATGTGTAAAAGCTACTTTATAGACAAGGATTCTGGTCCAGAGATCTTAAGGCAAGGTCCTAGGGCTGGTGGTGAAAAGCAGGATGGGAAAAGAGAAAGTAGAAACAAAGATAGACTGTATTAAGACATAGCTAAGCTGTGTCCAGCTTAGTCCAGCTAAGCTGGACTAGAACCCAGAACTCCTGCCCTTGCCTTTGTTATCATATCTCAATAACATGCCTAGGTATGAGCTATGCATTTTAAATAAGAAATGGGAGAATTTAGAGAAAACATATGATGGAAAAAAGTAGAAGAGTATTATCAGTGAGACAGTAAATAGATGGCACAGCTTTAAGCTCTCTGATGTAAATATGTTTCTGAATGGTTAGAGCACACCGAGTGAGGTCAGCAGGCAGTAATACTCCATCGACTCCAGATTCCAAATTATTTGTATCAAAGAGGACTCCATGATAGGAACAGAGTTAGGTCCCAGGACTGAGGGATATTGAGTAAGACCTTGGCTCCACTTTTCCCAGGCTCTCCATCGGCCCCTGCCTTGCTTCCACAGACACACCCAAACTGGCCTGAGATATGATTTGAGGGTTAGGTGAGCACAGAAATAGGAGAATATTACTCTCATTTTTACTCCTTTTCCAGGCTGGGAACCTGACGGTGCTGGCTACTGACCCCCTGCTTCACCAGAACCCGGTGCAGTTAGACTTCCACTTCCGCCTCACCCCCCCCGACCTCTGCCCATTGGCACGGCCTTCTTTGTGACCACAGACTCTTCCTAGATATCCCATACCGGGCCTTGGATCAAGGCAGCCGGGAAAGGTGACTGAGCCTGTATGGGGGAGAGGGGAGCAAAGAGGTTAGGGGATTTCGCTCTTATGTCATTATCAGGTAGTGGGCATGCTAACCAGTGAGGGCTTATTCAGGAGCTGGATACATTCAAACCACTGAACAAGCCTGTGAGCTGAGCCAGGATCTGGGGTTCAAAGGATAACAGCCCATGGGAGGTTGCTAAACTGATTCAGAAACACAAGTGGGAATGCATAAATAGTTGAAAGGAAGTGCTCTCTGTTTGTCTTTATAGAGTGGCCCCTTCACCCCAAGCCCCTTCCATGGCATGGGTGTCAGTCCAGTAGTGTGTAATCCCTTGGCTTCAGAGAAAAAAATCTATCAAAACTAGTTTAGCAACTTTCATTTCCTGGCTTGGGTCAGGAAAAACTAATAAGATTTCTTCTGCTGCAAGTAGGCATCTTTCTGGATTTTGAGTTTGCCGAACATTACATTGACCATTTTCCCTCTGGTCCCTAGTTTGACTGCAACACTGGAGTATGTGGAGGAGAAGACCAATGTGGATTCTGTGCTTGTAAACTTCCAAAACAACCGGAATGACAGAGGTGGGGATCTGCTCTGTCCTTCCTGGCCCTTTGTGCTGAAGCAGCTGACAAGTGACTTTTCCTTGGTAGACCTTCTTCCCCTCACTCTTTAAAAAAGGGCATGCTCAGGCAGTTCAGGGATTCAACACCCACCCCCTACTCCCCGCCAAGGAAATTAAGGCATCTAGCATTCCGTTCATTCAAGTCATAACTAGACTATCAGGAAGGCCCTGCACGTAGATTTCAGAATCTACACTGAAGGAGCACTGGTGAAACTACAAAGAAGCCATTCAAGGGATCTGGCTGGTAGGACAGAAAGGATCTCAAGTGTATTAAACACCTATAGAGTGAAAGGGTCAGGCATTAGGCCAGGAGGATAGGAATATAATTAACCAGATGCTAGGCACACGTTACAGAAACTACACCTCCTCCCTCAAGGAGTTTATACTTCATTGGATAAAAGACAAAGGTGGTCAAGAGTTTACTATACCTTCCTGGTAAACTCCAGCCAGGTTAGTGTCTAGGTTTGTTTGACTCCAAAGCACATCATCCCAGTGCCTGCACTACACTGTTTCCCACACCCCCCAAGTCATTCCCTACTGGAACAAGCCAAGGCTGGGGGAACAGTTGTACTGAGTTTCAGAGTGTTCTAATTTCCTCTCTCTTTTCACAGGTGCCCTGCTACGGGCCTTCAGCTACATGGGCTTTGAAGTGGTCAGACCAGATCACCCGGCCCTTCCTCCCTGGAACAATGTCATCTTTATGGTGTATCCCCTTGAAAGGGACCTAGGCCACCTGCCCAGTGAAACTCCCTGAACATGCTTATTCTTACTCTGTGAAGGGCTCGGAGCCTTGATAAATGAGAACCAGGGGCCCAGGATGTGATTCAGAACACCTTCCATCTTAGGAATAAAGGGTAGTGCAATCCTCAAGTGTTCACTGTTTCTTTGAGCCTCACAGAGCTGAATTCATTGTAGGATAGACAGATAAACATTTGATGACTGAAAAGATCAAAGGGGCCTGAGCCAGAGAGAGAAAGGACCCAAGGATTTTCAGTTTTTGCCTTTCCTCATTTATTCTAACCATCTGAGCACCTGCCAGGAGCAAAACCAAGCACTAGGGAATTCAGGAAGACTTAAGCCTTACTGGGAGACTTTCACCCATATATTTTGGTTCAAATTGGAGACAAGTGCTATTTCCTTTCCTTTGATGTGCAGGAAATCAGAGAAGGTACATGGTTCCTGTGGCATTGGCTCAAGGGGAGGAGCATCCCAGGAAGCAGAAAACATAGAGAGTTATACTGGAATAGGGAACCCATCACAATGCAATGTAAACTGACAAGGCTTAAAGGCCATATTAAAGGAACAGGCTTTCATACACAGTAACAAACTACAGTTAAGAATGAGACACGGGCTTCCCTCGTGGCACAGTGGTTGAGAGTCCGCCTGCCGATGCAAGGGACACGGGTTTGTGCCCCGGTCTGGGAAGATCCCACGTGACGCGGAGCGGCTGGGCCCGTGAGCCATGGCCGCTTAGCCTGCACGTCCGGAGCCTGTGCTCCGCAACGGGAGAGGCCACAACAGTGAGAGGCCCGCGTACCGCAAAAAAAAAAAAAAAAAAAAAAGAATGAGACACTACTCATTTTCCAGAGCAAGAAGTCCTATGAATGATTTCTATCAGGGGACTTCTCAAGAGTAAAGGCTGATAAGAAGGTCCTACTGATAGCACAGGGAACTATATTCAATATCCTGTGATAAACCATAATGGCAGAGAATATATAAAAAAAGAATGTCTCTATGTGTATAACTGAGTCACTCTGCTGTACAGCAGAGATTGGCACAACAGTGTAAATCAACTACACTTCAATTAAAAAAATAAATATTCCAAAAAAAAAAAAGGCGTAAAGGCTGAGGAAACTGCAGACTAACTGGCCTCATGACCCTGTTGTACAGCAGCTCCAATTCCAGGGCCGAGCCTGCTTCACTGAGTGAGTGCAGCCAAGCTCTGAGATGTCGTATCAATGGCAGCCCTTCACTGATTCCTGTGGGACTACCCAAGCTACTCAGAGATGCTCCTTCACTGAAGCCTTTCTGCTACTTGGTACTGAGACTTTTCTAAGACAATAAAATGTGAAAATTGTGTCTATGGGAAAATATAGTTACCATGTGTATAGGGGTGGACGTCACTAATTCCTAGATTTAAAAAATCCTGCATATGATAGCCTCACATACTAGTTTTAAGTCTTCTACGTTACCTTGCTGATCTTTAAAAACAAAAAAAAGTTCATTTGTCATCATTCTACCACCCACATTACTTCCAAATACCTTCACAGTTCTCACTGGATCCTCAAAATACTGTCAGAAACAGAGAGGTGCTATAAGGAAACAGGCCCCATAAGTTCACAGCAAAGATCTATCCCTAGAACCCATGTTTCTAGAATCCTAGTCTACTCCTTTTAGGTGGGGTCTTAGTGAATGATTAATTCTGAAGTTGCTTTACGGCAAGAATATGATCTGTGTGTGAGAGGGACAGATGTTTCATAGATGGGCCCCTCTGTGTGAGGTGTTTGGCAATTTTCACCAGATTTCAGTTCACAAGATACCCACAGACTTGTTTCCACCTTGTGATTCAACCAGCATTTAGTTTTAAATAATTTTCTTGAGAACTTTATTCAGCAAAGGAACCCCAAATGATTTGAACAGCTACATGAGCTCTATGGCTGCGTGTGTATACATATATATTATAGATACTATACCAGCAATTTAGAATATTTCCTGAGTCACCTCTCTCCTTGTCTACTTGTATTTTAACCAGTTTACTGGGAAATAGTTGGAGCACTGTTTCAAAAACCTTGTCTCCAATAACATATCAGCAGTTGAGGCTGGGAGGCAGTATCCTCTTCCCACTTCCCGAGGCTTTTCAATATAATTATGCTGAGTTTTGCCTTTGCCTCCTGACTCAACTGCAGTCTTTGAGTTCACCACTTAAAAAACTCTCCTTAACCAGTCACCTGATGAGGTGAGTCAGGAGTCTGCAGAATCATCATTTCCAATAACCAAACCCTGGCTGTTTCCCAGCCTCCAAAGGACACAGCCTAGCAGTAGTGTGCTTTGTGAGTGGTCGAGGGGAGCTAGCTGCACACTGAGCAGGCTGGAAGTAGCGCAGCAGGACTCAAACACTGGAAGTGGCACAGGGGTGGCGGGGGAGTAGGGGCATGTGTTTGTCTCCCTCCACCCCTCACACTTTCTGGTAGTCCAGTGGAAGGAGCAAATGCATTTGGTCCACAGCAAGCCAGATCGTGTATATAATGAAGGAAGAACTGCACTGATCTCTATCACAGGCTCCTCTCTCCAGGCACCAAATCTTATGCCAAATCCTGCCAAAGACACAAAGACACAAAAAGCTTGAAAGGGCTCAGTCTGAAAGTAAAGCTACAGGAAAGCAGCTGCAGAGAAGTAGTAGTAAGATGGGCTATGGGGAAGAGGCAAGGCCCCTGTTGTCACCCTCATTACTTTCCTGTTGCTACAGATAGATGATAGCTCTACTTACCGCAAAGCGGATGGCTGAGGCAACTGAAGGTGACTTCAGACTACGTAGTCATCTTCAAGGTTATCATCACCAGACACAGAGGCAGCTTCTATTTAGCGGAAATGGGGATAAAGTTAGACACTGCCCTAATTTAGCAGGCACTGCCACTGAGGCTCAGGGGAAAAATGGGCTTCTTGGTGCTCGATGACCACCTTGGTTAAGAGGTAAGTCTTAACAACCTCCCTAGCTGGAGAGGCTGATTAAGAAATGGTAACTTCCAGAGATGCTCTAGGGAGAAAATGCTGTTTGTACCTAATAAACTGAGGCAGGACAGGGTATGTGCCATCTCTCCAGGGCTCTTCTTGGTCTCAGTGACCGTGCTGCGGAGAGAGACATCTGTTTCTGTGGCCTGAAGAGATGAAAACAAGAGAAAAAGGAAGAATGTGTTTGGCTGGTGGGAAAGGAGAAGCCGCCCCATCATTTTGCTCACAGAATCCGGTTTGGCTGCTGAGGCACACAAGGTCTTCTCTGAACAACTAGCGGAGCAACTCAGAGTCCTTAAGAGAAGAGAATGCTCTACGAACTCTCATGCACGACTAGAAGCCCTCTTGTCTCAAGGCACCAGATTTGCCCCAAAGCAGCACCCTGAATGACTACAATGCTCACTCACCACATTGTGCAACGTTACTGGGACGGCTCTGTTTTCTTCCATGTCTTCAGGAAGCTCAATTGCGTATCCTTTACGAACTAATTCTAACCCAATATCAAGTTTCTGAGAAGAAAGATGAAAAGGGAATGATGTTCTCTCTGAAGGAAGGGCAAATCAGAGGAAATAGGGCAGAAGAGCTAGGATTGATACTTTAAAAAATTCCTTTGGTGGTTCAGTAAGCAGGATCTTATGAGTTAGGAATATCATCAAATAAGGGTTTCTGGGAGAGAAAAAGTAAATGAGGCTATAAATACACTGAAGAGACAGTGAGCAACGTGTGAACCCCAGTCTTACCTTCCCATTGCTAGTGTCGTATAAGTGGATCTTGGGCCAAGTTGAGATCCCAGACTGGACGTAGCTAGAGATCTTGGCCACCAGGGGCTTCCACCCAGCACAGTGAGTGAGTCTGTCAAACTCATCCAAAGCTTCCTCTTCCCATTGTTCACCTCATAAAAAATCGTAGAGAGAGCCTAAGAAGGGGTCAGTGCTGACGGGGGTGGGATTATGTCCTGGAGGAAAACCGGAACTACCTTTGTCTACTTCAAAAGGCACCTATGTCTGACTGCCAGGCACGTTTCTGACCGTTGCTTTCTAGCACTGGTGATGAAAAGGCACCTGAGCCCCCAGAACTCAAAAAGCCTGGGAATGTGAGACTCCCTCCCACGTGCTCTATGAAAGTTATTCTATATGGAGGCAAAGTCAATAGGTAATAGGACTAATTTACCTGAGGGGGCTATCCGTGCCAGACTACACTCTATTGCTTGAAATGGAAGGCTTAGGAAGTCACTCCTAAAATGAAAGAAATTGAAATTAGAATCCTGGTGCCAGAAGGGCCTTCTTATATTCCTGGCTTCTAGACAGCAGTTAGCCCTGCAGAAGATGATAATCATCTGAGCACTGTAAAGAGGTTCTCTTCCAACGCCCCCTGGTGATAAGTGCCAACAGCTCACCACCCTACGGCCAGGACTGAGTCAGTAAGTGAGACTCCAGCCTGTCCCCCACGCTGACCTGAGCACCCTGAGGTCTCTCAGTGGACAATATCCATTATCTCCAAAGTCAACGAAGTAGAGGTCCAGGTTCCCATTCTCCAAGGTGCCAAGGACCCGGGCTCGATACCAGGAACCATTTGTAGGTAAAGGTGCTGCGACAATGTCTCCTACATGCACAGTCAAGTCTTCAGGCTACACAAGGGGATGAGGAGGCAGGAGAGGGCAGAGTTAGGAAGGGGTAGGCCAAAAAGTAAACCGTGGATACCAGAAGGAAGGAAGAACAAGCCGCTGCTCCACAGAAAAGGGAAGAGAATATGTCACAATGAAAAAGATATGCCCGCTTTCCATCAAACCCCTGCCCTGTCCCTATGGCAACTCACCAGACTATTTTCATAGTGCTGGGTCATCTCCCTGACAAGCTTATCCAGTTGCAGGCTGCGGGAGCCAATGATTTGGATCCAGAAGTGGTTAGGATGTTCAGAGGCAGAGACATAGACTTCTAGGAATTCATCAGCATGGAAACTGAAGTCTGGACTGGGGACTAACCACAGGGATAAGCAAGTTAAGCTGCAGAATCATTATTACCTAATATGGTGACCATTAGAATCATCTCTGGTTGAAATGGGAAGACTGCATCAGGAGGGTGAGAGGTACAAATACCCAGTGGCTACCACCATTTAAAAATGGCTAGAGTGGGCTTCCCTGGTGGCGCAGTGGTTGAGAGTCCGCCTGCCGGTGCAGGGGACACGGGTTCGTGCCCTGGTCCGGGAAGATCTCACATGCCGCGGAGCGGCTGGGCCCGTGAGCCATGGCCGCTGAGCCTGCGCGTCCGGAGCCTGTGCTCCGCAACGGGAGAGGCCACAACAGTGAGAGGCCCGCGTACCACAC